>NW_028292585.1:4454101-4647991 GCF_029948245.1 Actinia tenebrosa
TTGATTCCGGCGCGCAATGCATCGTAATTGACTAGGATTCTTTAAAATGGTAAAAACAAACCAATAAACGTTTCCAAATAAAAGTGGACCAATAACCGATCTTTGAAGAACTCCAAAAAGCTATTCTTACAACTAACCTGCTATTGCTGGACCAGCTGCATTAGAAAATGAAATTATCATATTCGCTTGACCAAAGGCTGAGGGTTTGCGTGGAATATCAACAGTGTTCATGAATAAAATGTTCATCGTCAGACGAAATGCTCCATCAGCAATACCAAAGAAAACTGAAAAAATTATCAGATGAGTGTAGTTGACAGCAAACGTTAAGAGAATGGTTGAAATTCCTGATAAGATGATTCCTGCTTGGTGGACGTATCTTGGTTTAATGAAGCTGACGTCACATAACCGACCAGATACCAGACGTGAGACGATTGTTGCTATGCCAACGAAGACGAGAAGGGTGGAACTTTTAGTTGGGCTTATTCCCACCTCTTCAGAGTATTTGATCTAAAAATGAGGAGAGATAAAACAGATAAGCTATCAATAACGTTCACCACCAACATTACCAACATCTTCATCACCATCTTTCATCTTCATCACCATCTTCATCTTCATTATCGATATCACCATCCTTACCACTACCATCATTATCATAACCACCTTAGCACCCCCATCACCAAAAATACCACAAACTTCCAGTTCCACATCACCACCACCATCATCACCAACACTACCAAGATCGCCACCAATATCGACATCAGAACATGTAATTCTTACCATATGAATCAAGGGTGTATAGTGACCCCAAGAACCAATGAAAATAGCAACAGCAGAGATCGTGAACTCTGGAAATGTCCACACCGATAAATCCAAAAATCCCAATACAATTTTTCTTGGCTTGATCTTAATATCTTTCTCGATAGAATTCTCTTGCATAACTGTTTCAATTGGCACCTCTTCACAACTTTCAACATTTGGATCTAAAACAATCGTTAAAGGAATGAATGCTCCAAAGATTCCTGCGAAGACTCGAAAAGTGTTTTTCCATCCAAGAGTGTCAGTCAAGTACTGCACCAAAGGACCAACCGATAGCATTCCGATTCCTGCCCCTGCTGTAACTATGCCCATAGCCAAGGAATATCGTTTCTTGAAGTACTGTCTCACCAAAATGAAATTGGAAGTATAAGTACACGACCCTGCAAAGCCATTAAGCAAGCTGTATGTGATGTAGAGGGGATAGATGGAGTTGCACAGCGAACTGAGGGTGAATCCCATAACATACGATATTAATCCAACACCATTGACGAAACGACAATTGAATTTTTCGCAAAGTTTGGCCGAGACAACACAGAGAAAGAGACCTGCTCCCAAGGCGAGAGATCCCACAAGAGCTACGAAATGGAAGAAAAGAGATATCAATATTTAAAGTGTCTATCACCCTTCTGACAATATTCACAGTATTGATTCTACATGGGGTAAGATGTGGAAAAGTCCGAAAAAATTTCATAGTTTGAGTGCGGCTTCTTGAAGTTATAAAGGTTTTTCCATGCCATATGCTAATGCTATGACGTATGAGGAGTAATCATTTAATATACAAAACCTTACTGGAACAGATAAATTAAATTTGAAATACGTCATTGTTTTCCCCATTGCCCTTATATAAATTATTGCAGGTTAGTTTTCACATAGAAGCCGGTGTTTCGAATTACAAGGAACAACAAATGACCATAAATGCCTCCTCATACGTCACAGCATTAGCATATGGTATGGAAAAACCTTCATAACTTCAAGAAGCTGCACTCAAACTATGAAATTTTTTCAGGTTATTCGACATCTTATCCCATGTAGAATCAATACTGTAAATATTGTCAGAAGGGTGATAGGCACTTTAAACAAATAACGTTTATTGTCTCAGTATTCAACAAGTACATTATCGTCTTTCTATTTTAGCCTTAACAGCAATAAGACATCTAATACCGTATGCCTTTTCGGTGTTGCATGCAAATGACTATTGTTTGTTTATATTAGCCATTTTGATCCGAGGTCGAGGAAAACATCGGGTCGAGCATTGCAGTGCATTGTGAGTCTGTTTTCGGGACATTTCCAGCATGGCGTCTATATCGTCCCCTAAGAAAGTCCAACAATACTCTACAATACCAACTTTCCCCACTTTCCCCCTCAACGTCGAAATGACTACTATCTTGAAAGGGGACCACAAGCAAAACAGCTGTAAAGAAAATAATGACTCCAGTCGGAGAATAAAGATGGTCTTCGTAGAAAAGGCAAGAAAAGGAGAACAGGTTTTTTTCTGTTTCACGGGCTGCTTTGTTTTTCGTATCGCTTGGGAAACAATAATCAAAAGATCCATCCCTCAACTAAAATCATGCTGCAGCACTAATTAAAGCTGCGCCTAGAAATGTACAAGCGAACTAAACTAAATTTGGAATTCTTTTACCCACAAGAAATATAGTTACCTGTTCGCTCCCTATTCTCTTGCAGAGCATCCATCAGAACTGGTAGGATGACTCCATAACCAAAAGCAATACCCCCGATCACAACACCATTTAAAAAACAGTAGGACAAGACAAGCCATGCCCATGGACCATCTTTGGGGTGGGGAGGGCGAGTCGTGGTAGGCCAACACGACATTCTTGATTGATTAGCAATTGTCCTGCAATAATAAATATCTTTTTACACTGGATATTAAACATGGATAATGGCAGATATCGTGCTACTTTTCCAGTACTGTGTATAAGTATGCAGCTCAGTAGATTCTCCTGAGGTTGGTTCAGCACGGTGGCCCCAGCTCCATGAAGCATATTCACACATGCACCATTGAAGCGTACCCCTAATACGTTGTCTTTCACCGCATCTTCAAAGCAAGTCTAAGTAGAGAATTAGCTATATGGGACCGCCAATTTGGTATTGGTCATCCAAACCAGCTAGGGGCTCCTGGCAGCAATTCCTGGCACAGATTAGTTTGACACCCGAGTAAAGAGAACACGCAGTATTGTTTTCACGAATATTATCAAATTAACATGAAAGACAGTCGAAACGTTTCGATGTAATGGAGTCTGCTCGATCTATAGTGTCTGACGAGTCATCACGAGGCGACTTAGTTTGAATATAAACAAATATACGAATATTAATTATGTTTATTCGTAGATCAGATAATTAATTCGGTCTCCATGCATTTTTACCAATATGACCTTAAGAAGTCTATGTTATTTAATACCTCTACTATCGAAACAGGCCGGTTTGCGAGGTTTTTTTACCTTGTCCGTCATAATCCATAAATGTTACATATTGTACAAAAGAACCTCAATAACGCCGGTGCACGAAGCATCCTTTAATCGCAGTGCTGTATCTTGTTTAAGCGTATAACGTTAGAAATGAAGCAATCTTTTGTTGTGTGACGATGAAACTCAGAACTAAGAGAATCAACTGCAGATTTAAGTATCAAAGCATGTGGAGAGAAAAAGATCAATAATTATTACTAGCTTACTTTTCAATATTTGTGATCTTTCATCAAAAAAACTCCCTGTTCATCATAAATGTAAGGCTCTCTGTTGATTAGTCTGCGGTGATCAGTCTTGCTTTGATGTAATACGATCACTAAGAAAGATCGACTTATTAATATTCAGGTTAACATCAGTTGTCACTCCATTCCATGTCAATCTACTCTCCTCTTGAGTAAACTGTACGAGGGCCAAGAAAGTCACACAATACATAATGTCATTTGTGACGCACATCCATCTAGTCTCCCCCACAGCCGCTTTAAGCGTTGCGTGACGACACTGAAAGCAGCTGTGGGGGAGATTAACATCCATCTTGTAATCCAAGGTTTCACTCCAAGGATTGACCGCAATACACATGGATATGTAAATAAGATTTGAAGACTATGCAGCCCTCGAGGAGGAATGAAGGTGGATGTGACCATTACTAAGATTTTACCAGGAATGTGAGGAAAAGGATGGCTTTCTAAGTATAATACTGAGAAATTTGAGTATGTCACCCTATTCACTCCCCTCCCCCTCCCCCTCCCCCTCCCCCTTCCCCTCCCCCTCCCCCTTCCCCTCCCACCTCATTCTCCACCCTCCTCCTGGATCAGCACTTGATACCATATTAGGCCATAATAGTTAAAGGACCCTAGAGTAAATATTCGCAACAGCAGCACTGATATGACAGTTACAAATGAAAAGATAGTTAACATTATGTTTTGTTTAATCACTTTATTTAACAGAAAGACAATAAACAAAAACTGGTGTTGAAGTTCTTTTTGTGAAGGGAGAAAATAAATCCCTGTACAGGAATACCAAAGAATGTTACCAGTACACCTGGCTTGATATTCTCAGCGTCACGGAAGACACTATATACCGCTAAGGACATACGGGAGACTCACAACTCAGTCTTTGACATGAAAAAAATAATGGATCATGGCAGCAAATTCCATTTTATCGGCACGTGGTCATCATCTTGTCGAGAGATGTCTCGCCTGCTTCGATGGAAGTTGGTTCATCACGAACTAGAAGAGCCACTTCTCGCGGTCTGTTGGTGAGATCTTTGAAGAAGCACAGATGTAGGAACAAGATGGCGCCTGCAACAATGGAAACCGATCCAGCCATGTAGAATGCTGAAGTATACGAACCAGACTTGTCTGCCATCATTCCTGAGAGCAAAACAAAGTTTGACTTAACTATTGTAATGGTAATTACAAACAGAAAACCATGGCCATTCCCAGAATAAAGTGGGCCAATAACCCACACTTGAGAAACTAACCTGCTATTGCTGGACCAGCTGCATTAGAAAATGAGGTTATCATATTTGCTTGACCAAAGGCTGAGGGTTTGCGTGGAATATCAACAGTGTTCATGAATAAAATGTTTGTCGTCAGACGAAATGCTCCATCAGCAATACCAAAGAAAACAGAAAAAAATATCAGATGAGTGTAGTTGACAGCAAACGTTAAGAGAATGGTTGAAATTCCTGATAAGATGATTCCTGCTTGGTGGACGTATCTTGGTTTAATGAAGCTGACGTCACATAACCGACCAGATACCAGACGTGAGACGATTGTTGCTATGCCAACGAAGACGAGAAGGGTGGAACTTTTAGTTGGGCTTATTCCCACCTCTTCTGAGTATTTGATCTGAAAATGAGAAAAGATGAGCTATCAAAAAACTTTGACCAACATTGTCAGCAGTATCATCTCTGACATCAACTTCAACATCCATCTCGAGCTCTTTTTAAAGTATCATTATCCCAAAATCATCGTAATTCGTCACAGTATAGTAGTAATAAATTATGCGTTCGGTGTGTATATAATGAAATAGAGAGAATAAGAGAAAAATATCAAATGCCCTTGGCAGGATTCGAACCCACGTCTTCGGCATTCTAGTCCGATGTGTTAACCACTACACTACAAGGACCAACCACGCTGGTAACGCAGCCAGAATATGAAATGTAGGGTATTCGTGAGGATCCCAGAGCGATATTTTTTCTCTATAGATAAGTTGAACACCGTAAATATGTACACCATTATCACTTACCATGTGAATCAAGGTTGTATAGTGACCCCAAGAACCAATGAAAATAGCAACAACAGAGATCGTGAACTCTGGAAATGTCCACACTGATAAATCCAAAAATCCCAATACAATCTTTCTTGGCTTGATCTTAATATCTTTCTCGATAGAATTCTCTTGCATAACGTTTTCAATTGGCACCTCTTCACAACTTTCAACATTTGGATCTAAAACAATCGTTAAAGGAATGAATGCTCCAAAGATTCCTGCGAAGACTCGAAAAGTGTTTTTCCATCCAAGAGTGTCAGTCAAGTACTGCACCAAAGGACCAACCGATAGCATTCCGATTCCTGCCCCTGCTGTAACTATGCCCATAGCCAAGGAATATCGTTTCTTGAAGTACTGTCTCACCAAAATAAAATTGGAAGTATGAGTACACGACCCTGCAAAACCATTAAGCAAGCTGTATGTGATGTAGAGGGGATAGATGGAGTTGCACAGTGAACTTAGTGCGAATCCCATTACAAACGATATTAATCCAACACGATTGACGGTACGACAATTGAATTTTTCGCAGAGTTTAGCAGTGACAACACAGAGAAAGAGACCTGCTCCCAAGGCGAGAGATCCCACAAGAGCTACGAAATGGAAGAAAAGAGATATCAATAATTAAACAAATAACATTTACAGTGTTTCCCAAGTATCACACTCGATATCGGTACAATTAATTTGTCATCGCGAAAAAGTAGGTTTTGGTCGAACGTCAATCAAAGTGTTTCCATGTCATTGTTGCAAAACGTCGGAAACAGCGTTGGAAACGTACGTGAATAAAAGGCTCCCAGCTTGCTCTTGTTTGCACTTTTATCAAACCGCCGCTAAAGCACGATTACATGAAGCAATTTTCTCTGCAACTTGTCTCATAACGCGAGACACAAGTTGCAAGATTGTCTACACAGTGCAATGGGGACTAAATTTTTTTTCTCGCAACGATTGCTGCAACTTGTCTCGCAGCATTTTTCGAATTGCGCTGTAGGTTACAAGATGCAATGCTCCATGCAAATTGTGTCGCAACGCCGCAGAGAAAATTGCTCCGTGTAATCGCTTCTTAAGGAATGTAGATATCGAACTGTGACATGAACGTTCATGTTTGTGGGCGTGTTCTCTAGCGATTTATTTGATTGACGGCAATGTATTGCCCCATGCCCAATAATAATAATAATAATAATGATAATAATAATGATAATAATAATAATAATAATGATAATAATAATAATAATAATAATAATGATAATAATAATAATAATAATAATGATAAGAATAATAATAACAAACATTTGCTATGTAATTATTTTTTCAAGTTGTTGTCGTTGTCTTTTTTCAATTTCTAAATTATTTTAAGTGAACTTTATTTTTAGGAGGTTTTATGTTTTAGTCAGCTTGGTAGTTGGGTACAGTTTCCACCCAACTACCTTAAAGCTTAGGTCTGGGTATCCAGAAGTATATACTGCCGTAATAATAAGGAATAGAAAGAATCTTTACATAAATGCCTTTCGAACTGCTATAAGAACAGTTGATGTCTCGGGATTGTTGGATGGATCCTGTAAGTGTATAGCATGCCCAACCTAGAGACTTATGGTTGAGCATGTTGTTCACTTGGTTGTTCAGTTTCATCCTATCCATCCAGAAATCTATCGAGAGATCGTCTGTTCTCTACTGAAGTTATATTTTAATTACATGAGAATTGGGGTTGAGCTTGGATCTTGGGATATGAGTAGGGTAGGGAAAATTTTAGATAGTACTTAATGTTAATCACTATTTACATATTTATATATCTTAGAATACATATATTCTTAAATATTTGTATATTTCTATTTATTTATTTAGTTTTTGTATTAATTTATTTGGTTCTTTTATAGTGTCCCCAATTAGCTTATATCTTAGCTAAATAACTTGACACTTTTAATAAAGTTTATCTATCTATCTATCTATCTATCTATCTATCTATCTATCTATCTATCTATCTATCTATCTATCTATCTATCTATCTATCTATCTATCTATCTATCTATCTATCTATCTATCTATCTATCTATCTATCTATCTACCTATCTTTAGATTCATGGATGGCCCTAGTGTAACCTAATAATAGATAGCATTTTTCGAACTCTTAAAAACGTGCTATTTCAATCTAAATACAGTGGATTGACAGATATTGATGCTGTTTCTCTTCCCTAGGAGTCACTCTTTCATTGCTTTCGTTTTCAAATTTTACTAACTTCACAAACCTAGCTATGTTACATTAGGGAACATGGTCGTGGATTCTGCGGTTTCTTAATCGATCAAAAACCCAATATGATAGGAATTCAGGTTAGATCATGCTTAACACTGTCTACTGATGCCCCCAAACATCCACTCAGTATTTAAGTTTCATTAGGAAATCGGGACGAAAATTTCAAGTAAGTTCGTATGAACTTCACTAGGTCCTAGGGTTTGAAGAAATTTCAAAATGATCAAAAAACGTGCATCTTCATGAAAAACTGCAATATCTTTCCACCGTTTTAATTTAGTGCCACCAAATTCAAGCACATACATTCTAGATAACTGTACTAGATGTCCTCAAAATTTTATGCAAAAATATTGAGTATTGTTTGAGTTAGAAGGATTTTCTTGGGCAAAGCTGTCAAAATTTGCGTAACCGAAAACTTGCTGTTTTGAGCAAATCTAACCATTCCAAGCGGACAATGATAACTTCTTACAAACATTGCGGATAGGAATGGATTTTATACCAATTGTTAAGAGGTTTCTTCCGCACACTACACCAAAAGTGGAGGATAAAATACTGTAATTCGAGGAAGTTATGATTTTTTATATGTACCCCTTTAAAATGCTGCTCAAGTTACAAAAGGGATAGTTAGGGTTAAGTTGGAATAAAGTTTTCTTCAGGTTCCATTTTGTTCGCGAAACTTAATCTCTTGCCATGAATAGAAACAGCTCGGTGAATTCTAATACACAATTGAGTCGCTTTCACTATTTTGCTGACTTGGAATTTTTAATCTCCAATATTAAAATGTTACAAAAGGGAACATCACCGAAAAATATCGAAAATATAGCTTCTTCTCCGGGACTTTTTTGTTAGTCTTTTTGATGTAGAATTCGAATATACGCATCACCAACTTGTTAGATAGTTGGTAAGAGTGTAGAATTGAGCCTTGTTTTTGGGAATACGGCGTTTCTCCCTTGTTTTATCTGTAAGCATTTAGATACATTATTCGCACGTTTTTGCTTTCATATGTTAGTAATCTTTAATCTGTAAAAAATTAAAGCTACTTCTAATAGTAACATCAGTTCATTATTTTTAGCATTGCATTCGTTTAAATCGTTTCATTATTGCATTAGCGCATTTACGTAAGAGCCTCATCGCTTTTATATGACTAACAAAACGAAGGATGTTTGACACAGTCGTGAGTTTTGAATCTTAACACATTTTGCTATATAACCTTGCTTTACAAACTCACGGCAGTTATGGTGCTGACACACGGTGAAACATTGCATGCAACATTGCACGCAAAAGGACTGTCGTAGCGTGTGTCTACCACAAACTTGCTGCACGCAACGTTGCATGCAACAAATCTGAAGTTGAATCGCGCTCTACAAATTTCATCATGTGAACATGTCTGCAACATTACCTGCAACATTTTGAAATTTAAAGCGAAACAGCTTGCACCAAATTTATGACTGCGAACTAAATATCTTAACATAGCAGGCTGACACAAGCGATGTTGCATGATTTTATTCCAATGTAACTCCGATTCAAATTTATTGCTTGCTGATGAGTGCAATGTTGCACCGTGTGTCAGCAACTTAAACGCCATTGAAATTTTGATGATAACATAAAGGCCATAACTATAATAAGTATAGCTGAAGTTACTTGCACTACTTCAATCGTTTGTTGCATTGCACTGTGTAAAAATACCATTAAACGTCAAGCAAACAAAACACAACTGAACACTGGGTATCACCAGCACTAATAACGACTTCTAAAGTAATGTAAAACTTAGTTAAGAAGTACGATAGAGGCCAAACTACTTTGTGGCTGTATTTATTTCGATAAAAAATATTGTAGTTTTTAGTCAAAACTCTGTGCATGGGCAATTAGTGTAAGATATTTGTTATCAGTTTCAAAGAACATCATATCAACACAAGACTTAGTAAAAGGTTACATTAGGCAACTATTACAGCGAGTGGTTGTAATATTATTTTTTAAATCGATTTTAATCCCGGAAAAACATTTCCTAAAAAGAAAACAGTACGATAATGGTGTTCTCTAAGCATTCTGATCCACCATATTGCACTATTTATTTAAAAAGAATAAAGAAGAATGACAAAAATTTGAAGCCAAATATGAAGTTACATAAGGGAACTATCGAAGTAACTGGTTTTAGTACACTTTTTATAATCGATTTTTACCCCCAAAAACCTTTCTCAGAAGGTGAACAGCCATGGTAATACTCTTCAAAAAGCATCTCGATTTACCATATCACCTTTATTATATGAAATAAATAAAAAGAAATGACAGAAAATTGAAGGCGAATGTGGAGTTACATAAGGGAACGCCTTGAGTTACAAAAGGGATACTCCCGTTACATTAGGGAACGTGTCAGGTTACATTGGGGAACATCAGGTTACATTAGGGAGCTCTTGAAGTTACATTAGGGATCGCGATCCCTTTTGTAACCGCAATGAGTTACAAAAGGGATCAAATGTTACAAAAGGGAGCGTGTCAAGTTACATTAGGGCACCATGAATCTAACTATCTATCTATCTATCTATCTATCTATCTATCTATCTATCTATCTATCTATCTATCTATCTATCTATCTATCTATCTATCTATCTCTATCTATCTATCTATCTATCTATCTATCTATCTATCTATCTATCTATCTATCTATCTATCTATCTATCTATCTATCTATCTATCTATCTATCTATCTATCTATCTATCTATCTATCTATCTATCTATCTATCTATCTACCTATCTATCTATCTCTATCTATCTATCTATCTATCTATAAGAGGAATACTGAACATTCATACTTGTAATTATAGAATATAGATCAGAATAGCCCAGAAGTTAACTCGCTATGCTGCTTACAATGTAAATTCAAACTCAATAAAGTGTCAATAATAATAATAATAATAATAATGATGATGATGATGATAACAATAATAAACAATATACATGGGTTTTGCACCAGGGTAGAGGGGTCATTATACTTTCATCCTAAAAGGGCTGGGATAATAAAGAATCATAATAGAAGATAATTAAGAATAGAAGATAATTAAAAAGAAACTACAACTAAATTTTAATTTCTCTAAATACCTGTTCGCTCCCTATTCTCTTGCAGAGCATTCATCAGAACTGGTAGGATGACTCCATAACCAAAAGCAATACCCCCGGCAACTAAAACATTAAAAAAACAGTAGGACAAGACAAGCCACGCCCATGGACCATCTTTTGGGTGGGGAGGGCGAGTGGTGATAGAACACAGCATTCTTGAAGACATTGGCATTTTCCCTGCAATAATAATAGCCAATATTTTCATGTTTAGGTGGTTGATATGAAAAAATGA
Organism: Actinia tenebrosa; assembly: GCF_029948245.1. Taxonomy (NCBI): domain Eukaryota; kingdom Metazoa; phylum Cnidaria; class Anthozoa; order Actiniaria; family Actiniidae; genus Actinia; species Actinia tenebrosa. The sequence goes on from NW_028292585.1 coordinate 4,465,261, forward strand.
CCATGGCGAGCTGCATCAGCATTTTAAAAGCCCATACAGATCAGTCTATCCCCAGAATGCATCCATATATCACTATTTGAAAAAGTTTGGTAAAGGCTATTTTGCATGTTGCATGCTGCATCTTGTGTACTAAGCTTGAAATGTATTATATTATATGTAAATAATGTAAGCACATTGAAAATTATGCTGGAAAACCTTTTGCTATTTGAATTCACATCATCCATAGTGCATTTCAGGCTTTATATCAATGTAACGTGTAACAAACAACAAAACCATCCCCATCCTTTTTTGAAATTGCTGTATTGCCTTCGAATACTAATAATAATGTGACTATAAAACTTAGAAATTACTGCTAACATTGTCTGAAGGTTTTTAGTATTTAACTCTTACTGACAATTAGGCTGCGTTCATAATGTATGGCAGAGGGGGGGGAGGGGGGGCAGGTGAAAATTTGAAATGTCCAGAATAATTCTTAACACCTCCCTTAAAGTCATGCAAAAAAATATGATACCCCCGAAGCAAGGCTTGTACCTTCTTCCAACAATTTTGCATCCCCCCCCCCCCCCCCATTTTTCTGATAAAAATTTGCAAATCCCCCCTTTTCCCTACCAAAATTTTCCCGTTCCCCCCTCAATTTCACTTGCCCCCCCGCCATACATTATGAACGCAGCCTTATAATGTTGTCTATAAACGTGCGAGTCTTACTGTAATAAACAGACTTGACGCTGTGGTTTTTCCGTGTAAATACTGGATTACTCCTTGCATTGTAATTAATGTTACCATTCATCATTTTCCATACATCGGTTCACTGGTCAATAATTCAATAATTTATAGGCTATCAAAACTATGTATACTCTAAAAGTCATGCATATTTAATGAGGAGAAAACAAAGCACATCACTACTGTGACAGTGGTTTGGAAATGTATTCTTAATTTGCATTAAATTTCGTAAACTTTTTCTTTGATTTTCTCCAAGAAATATTCAGTTTGAGAAGTAATTTGAAACACTTGAGAGAGTTCTTCCTCCGATTTCCAAACACCTCAAAGTCAGTTAAAAAAACTCGGCGTTTGGAAATCGGAAGAAGAACTCTCTCGCGTGTTTGAAATATGACTTACCACACAACAGTCTTTGTTGTGTTTTTTTACCGCTGTATTTGTCACACAAGCCATAAATATTACCTCAATATTGTACGAATAATTATCTCCTGTGGCACCGAGTCGGAGAACATTGTAAGCCTACGGTCTACTGACTTCAAGATCAATTGAGTGCATTTTGCTGCATTTTGTAGGTCTACCGACTGCGTGAATTGCACACCATGATATCCATGAAAAGTTAACTAACAAAATTGTACGACATTTGTGCAAAATTGTTTAGGTCTACTGAACTTACTAATTTGTGAGATTCCTTACAAAGGTTTTCACTGATATATGGTGTGCACTCTATTAACGACCTCATAATCGCAGTTATCTTATATTGGCAATCTACTTACAACTGGTAAAAGAATAAAGACACACATTTACGTATTAATGCAAGATGGAAATTAAAACTCAATAGAATCTGAAGGGTAAACAGATATATTTTCTTACCTTAAACAGTCTTAATAATCGTGTTTTGAAATAAAAGACAGATCGACCCTTATCATCATGGATATAAGGTTCTTCCTCTGGTAAAATATCTCAGGTTTGCTATATATGTAGTGATTATTCTGCAGTCCTTTCTAGGTATACCATTTACAATCAACACAATCACTCAGACATATTGACTTACTGCGCAGTAATCTTAATATTCAGGCTACGTCACTGACTCGTCGTTTTGACCTTCGGTTTTTAGCAGTAATTACTGTGCGACAACATCAACCAAGGCCACCAAAACAAATTTGAAATCAAATTCACAAATCAGATTTTTCGACGCCAAATGACAGTTGCATTGGTGAATTCTAGATTTTAAACACTACTTGTTCTCTCCTGATCATAGAGTGCAAACAATTAATCCATGAATGACTAATTACTAAATAGTACAAAATAGTACTAAACAATAGAAAACAATGGAATTTGCATGAAATTGTGCTATTTAGTATTACTAAAGTTTCACGGTTATATTGTTTGCACTCTATACACACTCGTATAAAGTAAAATATATGCTTTTTTAAAAAAATGTAAGAATTTGTACAGATTCTGTTGTTTAAATACTCAATCCTGATTGGCTAATTTGTATGAAATTTTGTCTGGGTGCATAGGCCTTGCGCTTGCTTGGTGTAGTTGCAGTCCAACATAATAAGCCTGAAGCGAGATGACGTTTTACTCCCGACTCTATACCATAATAGTTTTTAACATTCTTTCATATTAAAATTTTTGATTCCTTAGAGAACACAGGAACAATAGTCATAATTAAAGAACAAAAGCAGTGTGAAAAGGATTATGGTCTAGAGTCGGGGGTAAAACGTCATCTCGTTATTGGGAGTGAATTTAGCGTTTTTTTAACTCACTCTTATCGATTCAAAAATACTCAGATATTTCTGAATTTAGTAAATTAGCTCAAACATTTAGCTGGGCTTTTCACGGTGAATTCAAAATTTTATTTTTGAGTCAGTTGCTTTACTGAAAGTAATTCATACTGATTTATACATAGCTAAAGCCAACTTAAGTAAATATAGAGAGCATTCAGTCAAACTGTTGAAAAGTTGACATCACCTAAATTAGATAAGTTAGTTACTATTCTATCTTGACCTCACATAAATTCAAAACTATAAGTAAACAGCTACTGAGATCAGGGGGAGAAACGATGATACAAATGAATGTCTATGCACTCATTCTCTGGTAAAACTACCCCCGGATTAGCATGACCATTATTTGGCACGCTTTTACTATTTTAGGTGACGTCAACTAAATAGTTATCTAAGTTAGATACATTGCAATCAAGCAGAAATTCGCCAAAAATGCAAAATTCGGAAGGTCAAGTTGGTGGTGTTTGACTAGGAATCGCAGCAAAGTGTTTGAAACATCAAGAGTAGCAAGTGTTCTGGTGGTCAATCATTTTTCAGAAAATCATTTCAGACCATCATGTCATTCCCTTGATTATTATTTCTTTTTCTATCCAAAGCATACAGAGTAATTTCAAAGACATTTGACAATCACTCTTTTCTCTCAAGACTCAGTCAAGTTGTTTTGCTGTGTTGGATGTGTTGGGAGGAGGGGCTGGGGATGAGTAGTCAGTTGCTAAGCAACGTCAAGATAGAGTATGGAGATGTGGATTGTAAAGCACAGCTACATGAAGACATAGTGTTACTTGATGCATCTGAGCAAAAACCAGAGCACAGCATGACTAGCTCGCCAGTCCTGTGGAATGAAGATAGGAGAGTTTATTTATTATTTCAGAAAAGAAACTGATAAACAACGACAACACTTATAACATGTTGGGTCATCCTTCTTTTGGTACCCCTTCTCTACCCTACCCTCTCCCAATCTTATATCTGTTATTAACGACTGTACAATAAATGCTTACACTATACTAAGATAACTTACCCAAGTAATCATCCATAAGGGAACCAATGGCAAACTGAAAATTAATGAAAATTGCATGTAATCCCATATATAAGAAAAGTTATTCACATATACAGTGGAGTTCCATTATCTAACTTAAACCTCACAGGGACTAGAGGAGAGAATGGAAGTAACAGGGGTATGAAATGATCATGATAAAATGTAACGACAGAGTCAGAATGGGACTCATTCTCAAGTTTGAGAAATCCTGGGCTCAAGATAAAAGGACTTCTAAACTATTTAATGGTAATGCAATATTGACTATTTCAGCTTGGACGTAATGTTTTTCCATTTCAGACCAGGTGTCATTCTCTTGAGAATAAGATTCTTTGTTTAAGTTGTATGTATATTCATGTGTCTTCTCATGCACAATTGTTAAACAAAGAAATGATATTCAAGGGACTGACATGGTCTGAAATGGGAAAACTTTATGCCAAAGCAGAAAAGGTCTATTAGTTCTGAATCAATAATTTGTGTATAAATGAATATAATACTTACAATATCATTAGCATCTACTCTTGTGCCAACAATCCGCAGTCTGATATCATCATCTTGTTGGTATACAACATCCTGAAATGGAAAAGTGTAAACAATCAGTGGAAGCCATTAGCGTTGCCCTTGAACACTCTTTCTCAGTGCTTCATTTCAAGCATGCTTTAGAGCTAAAGTCAGAGATTAGAGAGACATTAAAACAAGTGTATGAAATCAAATTTTGGATCTCTTGCTCTTCTTGCACTTCACTTCACTTGCATGTTGGTGGTTGGGAATTAAAATCGCTTAAATAAATTATAAAAATAATGGGATTAACAGTGGATTCCATAGAGTGGCTCTTTTTCCACTGGATTCCAATTGGAATTCACTTACCTCATCCTTAGTTTTATAGCAGGGGGGGTTAGAGTTAGGGTCAAATTCCATGTCTGGTGGGATAGACTAAAACAGAAAGCAAACAAACTACTCATTAAAACAGAGCAGATTTCATGACAGGGAAAAACATACAGTACAGATATATCATAACATGATTACGTTAACCCAAACAAGGGCAGGTCTAGCAAACCTGTGACCCCACTCACTCAGTAACAAGCAAAGAATTGCTTCAACTAATGCTAATTATCTGTTCTGTATTATGGTGGTTGTAGAGTAATGTAGTAATCTTATATTCAAATAATTATTCATTTTATCAGTGGTATACTCACATGTCTAGATACAAAGCATGATAAAGGTCCAATTTCTGTAAAAAGTCCAAGCTGTTGTCAAAATAAGGAAGATATTGTTAATGATAACAATTCAGCCTCCAATAGCTTTAAGGTTCAGATGTCGTGCCTACAAGTAAGTAGAGCATGCATGAATTTGGTCCAATCTTTCTGGTTCTTACACCGAGGGGGTCGAGGTGTCACATTCCTCTGTGAACAACATATGAATATTTCTTGGACCTTGGTGTTTGTTGTTACCTTATTAACTTGGGTTATAACAGCATCTAATACTTCTCCTTTGAACGGGCGAAAGACAATGGCCTGCAAAACAAAATTTTCAATTCAAAACTCAAAGACTTCAAAACAGTTCCTAAGAACACTATATTCTTTGTTTGCACTTTATGTCATTACTGCCATGCTAGTGATATATTTAACAGAAGACTTCTCTTAAGCTTACATTGTTAATACCGCCAACATGGCAGCCATGCCTCTGTTCATATTTGACTCTCTTGGGAATGCTTGCAAACTTACATACAATACCTTGTATGAGTTTTGTATGAGAAAAATACCTTGTATTTGACTGGATACACCACAAACCCTCTTCCAGGCTGTATATGTCCTACACCAATATTATCTATCGTAGTTACGGCAATAATAAAACCATATCTAAAAATAAGATAGCAAAACTATGATCAGACTGTACATGGATAATAATTATGCGTTCTTCAACATAACACAACGAGCTTTGGGGAACGATAACCTAATAAATATTATCTAAATTTCAATAGTATGTTAGTGTATAAGGCTTACTTTCCACTGCAAGTTCCTTCTACTTCTGTAAATAGCTTTTGTTTGACGGTTTGAAGTAAGTTAGGGCCGAAGTATCGAGGATGAAGAAGGATTTCGTGCTCTAAAGAGATCTAAAAAAACCAGTATAAATCAAAAAATATTCATAAAACAATACACTATATACTTAATACATTAAATGTATCTACTTACATGGTAAAACATATTATAATATAAATAAAAATACGGTTTTTCAAGCAAAGACTGTCAACAGTTTTACATGTGAGTTTCCAAGATGGCTCCCTTTGAAACTGTCATGCTGGGTATGCTGTGGTTTATTAGGCCGAGAGAGCTTGGAAAAAGAGTAATAATTTTGAAAGATGTCAAAGGAAGAGGGTAAATATGTATTGAAAAGTTTATTACAAATAATAGAGAATAGGATAAAAGAGGTAAGGAAACAAATGCTTAAGGATACAGTATTATTTTTTAAAAGTTTTAGCCAAGGAATAATGTGAATATTTTGTTATTTGTTTTCAGATTGGACTCGACCAAAGAATGGTGTATTGGAGTATAGATTATAGCAAGATTGATAAAGCACATGTTGAACAAGACTTTGCTCTTAGCATTATTGATAAACTAATACAAAATCTACAAGTAAGATCAAAAGATCAAAAGATCAAAAGATCAAAAGATCAAAAGATCAAAATATTTTTGAAAGGGCTCTGTTCATTCTTGCTTCTCTTTTGCAATCCTTTACTCAGGAATATGCTCCAATCCTTTATTGTTCCTAGTTATGAAATAATATTTAAGAGAATCTCTCAAGTTTTTGGTTCATAAGATACACACTTGTATGTTTCTATGCATATTTCAATTATTTCATCCAAATTAAAATATTAGTTATATCTAAAGGTTTGTGTATATATTTTGGCAGGAATTACAAGACCAGTGTAAAACAGCCGAGAGTAACACATCTGAGCAGCCGCAGAAAAAGATCAAAATTGATCAAGATTCTCTTAACAAGACCAACATTCCCAAGCAAAACAATCAAGGTAATGTTACCTGTGTTTTTACAGCAGTTTTTTTAGGTGTGTTACAGTAGTTTGCTACTGTCCTATACCTTCAAAAATACCTTCAATCTATTATTGAACCCTGAACAACCTCTGGGCTGATTCAAGTCAGGGCACGGCTAACTCACAGATTGAACCCTGAAACAACCTCTGGGTTGATCTAAGTCAGAGCATGGCTAACTCACAGATTGAACCCTGAAACAACCTCTGGGCTGATCTAAGTCAGGGCACGGCTAACTCACAGATTGAACCCCGAAACAACCTCAGAGCATGGCTAACTTGATTGTTCTAAGTGTTCATTTGTATCTTTCCTTATTAGAGGATATCCAAGTACATCAAGATATAGACTGGACACTGGTTCAAGTGACAGCAAACAAGTCTGAGGTAAAAACAACATGACCACATAAAGCTTGTATTCATTTTAGTCTATGAACATCAGCTTTAGTAAAATGTAGTATCACAATACCTTGCATATCTGATTGCCGCCAGTCTACTTAGTGTCAGATTTTCAATGTTTTTATCATTTTCTAGATTGATAGAAGAATATCTGCTTTCATGCAACAGAAGCAGAATGAGGTGAACTTGGTCAACATACGAGAATTCTGTAACATCGTAGAAAATAACCAAGAAAATGGTAAATATCATGGGATCCCTGTGTTGATGAAAAAAGATCAGGGGAGGGGTTGGGATATTATGTTGATTTGTCTTAGTGCTTATTCAGAGAAAATCATGTTTAGTCGGCAGTTGTGCAAGAACCGATGCTATATTTGTGCCAAGATATGGTCAGAAGAGCCACATCAAAGGTAAAAAGTGATATCTTTTCCCAGAGTGAATGCTTTCAACTGCATGGGTTGCCTGTGGTAGATTTTACTGAAAAGCCTTCCAATGAAAAAATATTTATCAGAAAAGAGATTTTTTCCAGCTAATTCACATCCCCCAGAAATGTCTTCCAGCTGAAACAAGGAAACCAAACTGACCTTAAAATAAGAGTACTGCACATTTTGGGTAACTAAGCGAAATTTTTTCCCTTCTTGTCTTTCTGTGAAATGTTTCCTATCTAATAAATTTGGGGTATGAAACACTTGATTTTGTTCTGTAGTAACACGTGTTGGAAATACAAGTACGTCAGATGAAGCACAGGCCCTTAGTCACGTGACAGATAACACGAAATTGTCTGGGAATCCAAAGGTGACGTGTACAGAATCCCGTGTCACTGAAAGACTGCATAATATAGAACATCATCTAGGATTTACACCAGGTAGGTCGTCTTGAATCCATTAAGTAATTTTTCAACTAGCAACAGGTCATTATAGCTTAATACCAGGGTGTATTACAGATGTATTCATAAGCAACAGAGTGATTTTATTTGAAGGATAAGCGCATTTTGGCGGGAAACAAACGCGCCCGTGCCTCGAAAGAGACATTTTGGCGGGAAAGAGAAGTTCTCTTATTTGAGTCTGATGTTTTGCTGGTTTTGGCGGGAAACAGACGCGCTTGTGCCTTGGGAGACCGACATTTTGGCATTTTGGTGGAATTGTGTTTTTTTTTTTTGTCTTCAGGAAAACCTGTTCCACTAGATGTTTATGAACGAATCCGAGACTTAGAAAGCAGAATTCTTCATCTGGAAAGTTTATCGCCAGAATATTTTGATAAAAACAAAGTAAGTACCGCGTCAGTACCGCACGAAAATTTGTTTTAGACACTTTTGATTCTGTTAACGGTAACTCCGCGTTCTCTGGTTTTCTTCCCTCCGCAAAACTGAGGCTAAATATTCCGATTCAATCCGTGAGGGTTTCCTGTGCCCTGACTTAGATCAGCCCAGAGGTTGTTTCAAGATTCGATAATATTAAAAGGTGTATACTTCGTTGTAGGTTTGCCAAACCTCGCGGTCACGAGCAAGTAACTCATCTTCACTTGAGGTTAGTGACATCACTCTTATTGGATACCAATTGATGTCATATATTGACAAAAACGAATGAGGCCTGAAGCGGGGATTGGGAAATGTCACTCTGTGTAGGCATTAGTCCGTTGAAAGAGCAAGAAATCGTATCTGAATACGAAAGGATTCGAACACACGTCCACCGACAGAAATTTAAAGATTCAATTCTACTTTGCCATACCCCCGCAACGTCTGCTGAAGCTGAGGCGTCATATGGACTTCAGATCTGACGGCAATAGGTCTACCCTTAATGCACGAATTGCTCGAAGGCACAGGAAATGACGTAAATTGGTAGTAAGCTGTTCCCTGGCGAGGCTGACCAGAAAACTTGCGCGATATGATTCGCACAGGGTTTGTCACTCTTTTATATCGTGACTGTGTCTTATGCCTCCATTTTTTTCTGATAAGCTATCTTTCCCAGCTCATTATTTGATCTCTTCCTGTGTCTTTGGGCTCAACTTGCCTTCCAGTGAAGCGGCAAGTTAATTGATTCTATAAAAGTGACAATTCTTTTAGGAAATGTTTTTGGTCTGTTTTTAACTTTTATGCCCAAAGCAATCAAAACTATGGAACCTGGATCCGGAATCATTTCGGAATCCAAGGAATCCACAAATTATCTTTGTTTCAAAGACTATGAAATTCAAAATCTGATCTTCTTATGGATTTTATTGCATGGATCAGCGAGATTTTTCTTATACTCGAATTGTAATTTTAACGAGTTCCATTTTCCCATGTATTTTATCATATCCCATTATTTTAATATATTTGATTGTCTTGTTAGAGTATGTCTCTGTCGACCATCGACGAACGCATCTCGGCACTCAAGAATATGCTGCTCAATAGATCTCGATGATCTCTCATCGTGTGCAGTCAAGACTAGCATGATGATGACTTCAGATGATGCAGCCAATGAGAGGTAGACTTAGTGATGCAGCCAAGACTAGCATGATGATGACGTCAGATGATGCAGCCAATGAGAGGTAGACTTAGTTATTTATAAAACGAGCTAAGTTTAGTTAAATAGGTACCTAGAGGATTATTTAAGATACGCTGTTTTTAACTGGGGGTAGGCTGGGGAATGCTTGCAACAGTTTTCTTAAAAAGTCTATGACCTTCCTGCCTTCAGTTGACATTCTCTCCTCCACCCAGAAAAACGTGAAGTTTTGTTACGGTCTTAAAACACAGGTTTAACCCTTAAAAAATTCTGAAGTTCTGCTAAAGGCAACCCCCTCCCCCCTTAGAAAATCTCTTTTGGCTTTGAACACCCAATGTACACTCATCTGATACTTTATGAATAGATTTTTAATAATTCATCATTGGGCTTATTACAATGTGTTTTTTACATGGTTCAGTAGATTTATAAATAACTTGTTGATTTAACATGGTTCAGTAGATTTATAAATAACTTGTTGATTTAACATGGTTCAGTAGATTTATAAATAACTTGTTGATTTAACATGGTTCAGTAGATTTATAAATAACTTGTTGATTTAAATGTACAATTTTCACGAAAAATGTCTTTCTTCATTCGAATATTCTGAACTAAGTCGGTACAGTGGTTTCTACAATCAATCTTTCACTAAATTTAAATTTATTGCAACCGAGTATGTACTAAACAAAATTGCTAGGGAAAAAGAACCCCTAAAAATTTTAAGTTAAGCAATTTAACTGCGTTTGAAACAGTTTGCGACGTGCACATTTTTAAATAAATTAGTCAATGCAGGTCACGTGAGCATGCAAATATGTTGTCATTATCTACAAATGCTGCCTTGGCATTCGTCGTTGTTGCCAGGCAACCAACTTTGAAGTTCTTCCTCATCATATCATGTTTTTGGAACCAGTCTTTATGCATCCACTCCATCCACAGGGAGCCCGAATGCTTGTAAATAACCTGTTTATTATAAATGTCATTTACAAACTAAATGTTTGTTTTCTTATGGGTTTTCAGCAGTTTTCGTTGTTTTTCGTTATATTTACATGAGTAGTGTACAATTTTCTTTTGGAGCGGAATTTCAAAACCCAAGTTACGGTCAAGCGACTAATGATGCGCGCATCATATCTGATGGATACAATAGGAGCAATTTTTTACTCAATTGAGAGGGCTGGGGAAGGTGTGTCGTCTTCCCGTTCCTTCTTAATATATTTTACTGTGATCTCGTGTTCTTGTTTATTGCTGTTGATGTTGTTGTTGATGTGTTCCATCGCCCGTTTCCTTAGCGACGCAATGCTGTGTGACCTTCGATCTTCTTCGCTTTCGTCTCCTTGTTCTTGGTCGTCTTTCTCGTTTTCTAAGCTATCTCCTTGTTGCTTTGCCTTCTTGTGCATTCCTAGGAGCCATGGTGCTGAGCTAGGTGTAAGATGAGGGGGGAGGGGTAAGGAGTGCCTTACCATTGCACCGTACAAGCCGTATTCTGCCATGATCGAACTGTGTCCCCAACACTTCTCCTTCTTTCTCCACTTCGCTCGACGGTTTTGAAACCAAACCTGGAGTGACATAAAAAAAAAGAAGAATTAATATTGTTCTGATGAAAAAATTACCATTTAAAATTGAGTGGCTAACTTAAGAATACATGCAAATGTAACTTTAAGATTCATTATCGGAATCCTGAAACAACCTCTGGGCTGATCTAAGTCAGGGCACGGCTAACTCACAGATTGAACCCTGAAACGACCTCTGGGCTGATCTAAGTCAGGGCACGGCTAACTCACAGATCAATCCCTGAAACAACCTCTGGGCTGATCTAAGTCAGGGCATGGCTAACTCACAGATCGAACCCTGAAACAACCTCCGGGCTGATCTACGTCAGGACAAAGCTAACTCACAGATCAAACCCTGAAACGACCTCTGGGCTGCGTGATCAAATGATCAAAGTCAGGTACGGCAAACTCAATCAAATTGGAATTTAGCAAGTTAGGTTTTGTGTAGGGGAAAAAATTAGAGAACCTGGAGAAAAATCCTCGAATCAATGGAAAGACGCAGTATTCAAACTCTGCTAACCGCAGAGGTAATAGCCAGGCGAGTGATTACTGCTACACAAGGCCTTGATTCACAAGATTAAGTCCATTTTTTTATAAGTGCATATCTTTAAAACAATTTCAGGAAAAATACTTCGCTGTAAAAATGCTCAAGCAAATGAAAACGCCTAGTATAAAACATCAAGAATAGTACAAAAGGCACTATGTTTTGTACAAAACGATCAAACAGAATCACTAAGTTCTTCAACGTATTTTCTAGTGAAAATTTTGCCTTAATTAATTTAATTATGCCTTCACTTTAGTCGACCTTCCCTTTCCGTGTTTAGCAAACAGAAAGGTTTCTTAAAACTTCGTCAAAAACGGAAAGTTTCGTGCTACAAGAAAAGCTTTTCAGTGGACTGAGTTCACCAACCAACCGTTTCTTTGAAACAAATTAAGTCAACACTTTGAAGCTTCGTACTTTGTATGTCATCGTACAAACTGTTTGACTTCAACTTCAAAGTGTACAAAAAGAATAATAAACCTATTAAGAAGTTCAATCGAAAAAGAAACTCTTCATACAAATCACTGTGTCAAGTAACCAGATATGCTTATCTTAAGTCAATTTTTTCTCTATTAAACAGAAGTAAAAGAGTAAAGAGTATTTCTATAAAGTAAATTACAAAACTGCCTTGTGATGATATACGTAACACCCACTAATTTTCAGCTTGTCAGAAGCACTGCCATGTTCTTCCGATGTGGAACCAAGACATCCCCGAATACGCGATAATACCCAGAGAAATTAAAACAAATGAAGTTCTGCCCAATTCAGTCAAGATAACACAGCTCTAGAGGATGAGATGAATATGATAAGAATAGAAATCGGAAATTGTATGACTGTGGGGGGAAGATGGCAAGGTACAGAGACTAAACTTGCTTGTAATCTTCTGTCATTTTCTCATCCGTTTTTCCATCCATCTACAATTATTTTTTGTTGTTGTTCGTCGAGACAATAAATAAACTTCTCGATTTCTCTTTGTCGATAATCTAGCCAGCCGATTAAAGCTCTAGATTCTGTTATTAAACTTTTGTGTAATCATAGTGTCGTTATCTAAGTCAGTACACAAGCGGGAACATCTAATGAAATGATTTTGTTCCCCTCTCTCATTACGCGAAGAATAGATATCAGATTATCAATAAAACAACTCGCCGAAACAAAACCCGGGCAGAATAAAGTAGCCTGTTTATTAATGAACGAATGAAAGAAGTCACCATGTTTACTCAGGCTTTTCAATTTGTTAAAAAGTAAAGCTCACTTTTTGTTCTGTTTAACTAACCAGTCAAGGCGCTAGCCGGTGTTTTTAGACATTAAAAGCAATGTTATCGAAAGCGGAGATCTTAAAACTGCTCAACACAACTTTCTTTATTAAAATAACGGAGGGAAAAAGACATGTGATGTTAGGAAAGTCTCTATAATCCCAGTTACATAAACTCAAAAGTTCATTTTCATTTTCAAAGTCACTCTCGCCTGTTAAAAATTCAAATCGCCAACTGATTAAAACTTCCTGTTTCACAAAAAAAAAAATAAAAAATAAAAAATCAAAAAAAAATCCAAAAAAAATCTACTGTCATTCTAAAAAAACGCCTTACGACCAAAAATCCCAAGGTTACACTAGTTTATACTTAATCATTCATTTTTATTGCTTCATAATTGACTTATTTTACAAACTCATTTTGACATTGTTGGAAAGTTAATTTTTTTCCTTTAAAAGTTGGGCGTGGTTTGCAGCACACAAAGTGACAATTTACGGACGCGCTTACTCCATTAATATTCACCAAGAGGAAAATACAATTACAGTCTCTCCCAGCTACATTTACATTACTTAATACTCTATATTCCAAATTGTTTTGGAATGTTGAAGAAAAACATGGTTTTTTCCTTGTGAATACATTTTCTCTGCTAGTTGGAGTATTCTCCTGGATATGGAAAAATATAAACACACACACACACACACAAAAGGAAAAAAATCTTTAAATCCGAGAGTAAATGTAGACAATTTACCAAGAATATTAGAACTAAGCAGAATATAGATTGGGAAATAGAAAATTCGCTTAATAATTTTATTCAAACAACTTCATTCCGCATTTACGTTCGAGTCGAAACAAATAGTTTAAATGACTCGTAAAAAGCCAATTGTCATTTCGTTAATGATTGTAAATTGTGTGAATACTCTATAATTATTTATTGCAACTATTATTCTTCCAATTTCTGGTTCATTTCAGCACACGAATCTTGAACGCCCAATTGCCTTAAGGGGAATTACCAAACAATATGCGGCAAGAATGAATCAGAAAGAATTATATTTATGAATGGATTTTATTTGTCTGTCGTTCGTGTGGTTTAATAGCTTCTTCTATTAGTCTAACAAAGATATCACTGTCTATAATCTATAAACAAAAAGGTCCCTTCCTTCCTTACGAACTATGAATCGTATGAAAATGCCAAGAACTTCATTCCACAGTGAATCTTTTCATGGCGGATTATTAACTTCCAAATTTACCAGTACATTGTAAGAGTTATTACATATTTTTGTATACAAAGTAATTTATCTTGAACTATAGATTGTTTTGCAAACTACATTTCCACTTGATTCGCAGACATTATCTTTTTTATCGCTTCAAAACTCGTGATCTTCAAAGTTATCAAATATGTACTACTGAATCTACTTCAGCTTCGCTTTGGTCTGGTCGTACTTAGGTTTATTGGACTAAGTTTTTTAATGACTTGTAGGAATTTTTATTTCGCAATCTTATTACGACAAACGTAAGCAGTTGTTTTGTACAGTTACCATTATTCGAAGCTTCATTTTGATTTCGTTTTTCCCTTGATGCAATACTGTTCAAAAAATGTACAAAAAGCTATTGAAAAATTTCCTAGTTTACGTAAATATAAACTCCTTTTGCTCTACCATAATAATTGCTGCTCGACCGAAACCAAAAATAATTTTCCTTTTTCTCTCATTATTTACAAGTAATTTTTCATTCTTTTATAATTTTTCAATAATAATAATAGTTCTTCGCACCAAAATTAGTTCCATTTATTCCTTTACGATTTGAATCACAATTTTTATCTCAGCACAACTGAAAACACTTTCAATTTCGTGCCGAGAAATTTCTTCTAATTTGCCATTAAAAAAATATTAGTTCAACGCTGGTTTCAAGTCATTACAAGCCATCAACCAATAATGGCTTTTTCGGTTTTAATATTTATAAAAGAAGCTTTAATGTCGTTGCGTAATTTGCTATTAACCGCCTATCATTAGTTCTGAATCAGACTCGCAGATTAAAAGCGATGAAACCTAACACCAAAATAAGAAAAAAACACGAATCCATTAACCATAATATCGGTTATGTCGATATATTGCGCCATGGATGTTGACTCAGAATCCCTAGATTTTTTTAACTTTAACGTAAACCTGTTATCTCCTTAATCGGCTTGAAAGCAGTATAAATCTAGATGATTTTCGTTACTAAAATCTCACTTGATAGTGTAACTTTACAGTAAGTTGTCTTAGTCCGCCGTTAGGAGTTCCAAATCACGGCTCCTTCGTTTGCTCTTTAAAAGCTCTTTGTCTCTTTGTAGAAAAGAAACTCGATTTCATGATTACAACACGTTTCTGTTCCTCTCTTTAATGTCATTCTTAACTCCAAAGAAAGCGCTATGTTCCGATAACGATAATTACTCAAAACTCATACGCTACTCTACTCCTTTCAATGGCCTTTCAAAGCCTTTATGTTCTAGTTCAGAGACAATATACACGAGAAATACTCTTCAGAACTTATGATTAGGGTTTTCAGCACAACAAGTCCACTCCACCGCCTCTCGTCACATTAGGAATCTTTTTCCTCCTCATCACATTAACAGCGATAACGCTTGACGATCCGATATCCTAATATTTGCACGAGGTTAGGTATTCCCCACCGCACTTTTCGTTCACAGATAGCAACAACCCTGAATATTGTTTTAGTTTGTGATTAGGTTCCTATTTAAGGTAATAAAAACATGTTTTAATCCTTAAGTAAAACTATGACGTCAACCAACAATAACTAATTTTTTGATCTTTAAATCGGCTCGTATGAACGAATAATTTTGTCTCAAAAACGTGGAAGCTTATGACTTTTACTTTGTTCGATTTTTCTGAGAAGTGATAAATATTTAATTCATGTTTGGCGATGCTATTCGTGTTGTTTTTAATGCTCAAACCAGCTTATCACTCAAACTTAGGTTTTTGGGGGTCTTGTAGATTTTGGATAACGATTTGTGTGTATGAAAACAGCCTCGACACTACTGAAAAATGCCGCTTTCCTCTCCAACATCTTTTCACAACACAAACAAAGATAAGCTGTTTGAAGGATATTTTTATATCCCACGATGAAAAAAAAGAAAGAAAGAAAGAAGAAAAAGATATTAAATTTTTTTCATTTTTATTTACTCGGATTAGGCCAGTTTTCTCACAGTAATTTGGGTAATAGTAGAGATCATTAACTGGCTTGGACTTGTTTAGTTCTAATTACTTCAGATTGCTGTATAGTGCGGTCACACTGGCCAAGCAAATGCCCTATGATTACAGGTTTGCCCTGGGCAGTGAGACTTTGGGGACCCATGTCTTTTTGATTCAAATCATTTCAAGCCTCTTAAGAACTTAGACATTATTAGAGAGCTGGAACTGCATCTCTGAAACAAAAGGTTACAAGCAAAGCTATTTTTGTATTCTACTTCGACTTTGTTTAATTCTGTTGAGGGCATGCTAAGAAAATTCTTAAAACTTCTCAATTCAGTCGAAGAGTTGAACACTTCCGAGAAAAGTACATTTAACGGCTTTCTTCCTCACACATTTTTGATGTAAAAGTAAACATGTTTTTTTAAGTCTTATTACTTATTTGACGGTTTTCCATTTCATATAAGATTTGAATTGCTTTCGATTTGTTTTTTTTCTTTCTTGGTCTATTCAACTTAAAGAAAATTACTAAATAATAGCTTGTTAGTATAGTTTATAGACTGAATGCTTTGTTTATATGGTTTTGATATATCCGGTATAGAACGCCGTTTTTGATCCGTACTAAAAGGCCATCGCGCGCCGTTTACAAACACTCGGTCTTCGTACTATGTCCGCAGCCGTGCAAAATGGCGCGCCCATTCTTCAGCAGCAGGTGACTTGACATAGAAAAATCAAAAATCTAAAAGTGCTCAGAGATTCCATCAGCGGTATAAATCTTTAACGGCTTTCCGTATTTCAACTACTTCAACAAAAACTAAAAGTAGGCGAAAATGGAATTTTTATCTCAAAAATATGAAGCTAGTTATTATTTGAATGCTGCCTATCCCGAGGGCAAGAATTCCTCATTTAACTTTTTGGCTGAACTGTATTGAAATTAGCCCATAGAACACTAGCCTTTGGCTATCTTGGAATAGAAAGATCACCAACATAGAAAAAATTGCTTTATAATATGGTCTTAATATGGTCTTCAATCAATAATTTACTGTGTTTGAATCGTGCATCCTCCCAGGAAGAAACGACAATCTACTCATTTATTTTTTTAAATGGTTGATTTTTACCCTAAAATTCATTCAAAAAATTTTAATTGTTGGTCTTTACTACCACCGTTTTTTTCTCAGTCTAACTGAATTTTTGAATCTTTTAACTAGTAATTTTCGCTGTAAAAGAAATAGAAAATTAGCAGCGATAAAAGCCTATTTTGCACCCCGTAGAGATCGCTATATTTCGCATACCAGGGACTCTATAAAGCGATAACACTTGCTGCACAAGAATACTGAAGTAAATCTTTCTACGCGTATTTACGCCCAAATCTTGTGCCGGCAAACGCTATCAAAAATTCTGCTCAAATTTAGCCTAAAAAATCAACCAATCTGGCGAAATTAGGGTCCTTACCCAACTGAGAAACTACTAATGTAGAGGGTACGAGGCTGGAAACAGATTGTTCACGATTTTTACAGCCCAAATGACACTTCTAGTAATTTTTATATATTTAACAACCACGTTTGGAGTTTGTCTGACTGATAAGTAGTAAAATAAGACTATTTTCAATAATTAATACCAATTATATTTCGTATTGCTTGCTTTGCTAACTGATTGAAGATTCTTAACATAAGGTAAAAATGTCAGCAATACTTTGTGTTAAGCTCTTCAAAACGAGTCATATTTTTGATTTTCTTTTCAAGATGCTTTAGGTTTGACATGATTAAACATGAAGCGTAAAATAGGGTTAAAATAAAGATCATATGGTTTTACATTTCTGCCAATCCAGTTCTAATAATTATTGTTCCATGTCCGGTTAAGAGTGTGAAATCAATGTCTAAAATTTACTTTCAAAATTTGTACTTTTAAATATAAAAAAAGATCCGTTTCTTTCTTACTTGAAGAAGAAATTTATGTGTAACTTCTGGGATGCTAAAATTTAGATTTGAAATAAATTTCGTGTTTATGTGGAAGAAAATTTAGCAAAGGAAGTACTAAAGAAACACAAATAGAAAGAAATCAGAACTATAAAGTCAATTGAATTGTTTTCTCATTGTAAAACTGAAACAACAGACATAATTTGCCTTGACTGAAATTTTTAATTTTTTCCTCCAACACCTAATTTGTGTTCAAGATTATTAAACCTTGACCGGGAGTTGAAGAGTAAATATTCCTAGTTTACTCAGCAAAATGAACGGAGTTTACAAGTAAATTCACCGTGAAAGTAATGACTCATTTGTATTTATTGTTTATGTTATGATTTTTTATCATTTGGGAAGAAAATTCGTGAACGAAATTAGCAGAAAACTAGAGTGTTTTTTGTGTGTGTCAGTTTTGTAGGGTACGTTTGACTGAAGAACTGCGCTTTTCCATGGCGCGCCTAGTAAAAAGACAAAGAATTTAAAGTAAACGTTCGTCAGTGAATATATGTTAATAATAATAATTTCCTCTTTCTAAACTGGCCTGATAACTGATCTTCGTAAAAAGCTCTCTTTTAGCCTCGAGGTTCAAGGCCTAATTTGCCATTTTACCAGCGGGCAAATTTACAATCATTAGCAATCGTGCCGAAAAACTCAACTCCCGAAAAAGACTGACCAAAAAACCGGAATGTCATTTCGACAAATTTAGTCTTTTGGAGGTTCTCAGTCTAAATTAGTGCCATTGGGGTTGTGTAAACGATGTGTTTGAGGTTGTCTAGAGATGTTTTTTTGTCTCATTCTATGAAAGGAAAGATCCTGGTTCGTTATCTGTCTTTCAAAACTTAGACTCAGACCAGCGTCTTTATGAGCTTTTTCTTGTCTTATCTTGACAAACACACCCAAGGTTTTCTTTGAGGATGAGTTTCCTCGCATTCAATTCAAATAGGATTTGTTCCTAACTAAACAAAGGGTAATAACGGCTTCGAAATTAGTCCTACATTCTTATCCGCTATTTGTGTTTTCTTTGCCATTCTTTCATTCTAGGTCGAGCGGTGTTGGTGGTGCCGGATGAAGTTCACAAAACCTGTCTTGTGCTATCAAACATCATTTGAAGTACCCGCATCTGACAATACATCTGAGAATTTATCATTCTCATTTTTTCTCTCTCTTTTCTTTTTCAATTCAAATCACGATATCAAATTTGCATAACGCCCTCCTTATGAGCTGTTTTTGCCCTACCACTGTTCGAAAATTAACCCTTTTAATGTTCATACAAATTCACAAGTTTAGCCCTAGACTCCTGATAGATCTTTGATGCGTTTAAAGCAAGTTCGGACTGCGTTTGCTTAGAGCGAGAATGTCAGGATCTACATTAGCTATGAATACATAGCTTGACCAAGTATTTGACAGTTTCATTAATGTTGTCTCATCGTTTCAACTTATATTAAAATCAAAGCGGGAAAAAATGACTACACATCGGTGATGAGTAGCTTATGAAAACTTCATTACTCCATGTATGTTTCCTGTTAAAATTTATTAAGATGATTTCCATGTTATCAGGCGTATTTCCGTTGTAAAGGGAGACGATAACGTTCTATATTTGAGCTGTAATAAAATCTGAAGAGTGCTAAATAAACTCGACGGTCCATCCGAAAGGCCGGTGAAATCATTTCAAAGAAAGCAATTAGGTAAACCTGAATATGAAATATTCAAACCAGTTGAAGTCCTATGCGATAAAAGGGACTACAAACTCCAAGACCTTAATTAAGGACACATCTTTCTGTTGTCATAGGTCTAGTTTTGCTCACTTCCGATCTATACTGACACAAATGAAAAAAGAAAATATGATTTAGAAATCAGTCTATAAAGGAAAGTTTATCCAATGGAGTTCATGTTTCATGGCTAATATTTTACTTCAATAGCGATTTTCATGCGTTGCCCAAAAAGAGCGATTCTCATAATCTTAGAAAAAGGGAAATGTTTAAGTGAGGTGTGAGTGACGCGCGTGCGTTCACCGCTTAAGTATTGTCTTAGATCTTGGCCGAGATTAATAACTTTGAGCCTATAAACTTGTCTATTGATTTTGATTTATTACGGCAGTCCTGAATCGTCTCGTCTGTCAATGAACACACCTGCCGCGCAATGCAAGCACAGGATAATTACCGTAATTAGAACGACTTCATAGTCTTAATGAACATTAATGACGCGAAATAGAGAGTAATTTTTGGGAGCTTTCAACATTGCAAAGTAAAAAAACAACATGGGATTTATTAAGTAAGACAGTTACATTTTTAATCCGTGCATATCAATCAATTTAAAACTGTTTTTTAGCTGGATTCTGAGAGTATTTTCGACTTGATTCTCTCAGGTTTGGATCTCGAACATAAAGATGTTTATCATCTTCCCCATTCATGTTCTTTTTTTTCTATATTTCTCAAGATTTTCCTCCCTCATTTTCAAGTCTTTACGCTTAGTAAATTATACATAAATGTAGATGAAAACATTTAATTGTTTTGTCTTTTTGTTTTTGATTTTTTTGTCTCAATGCCACAATCATTCTTGTTCCGCTAGGCAATTTAAACTGATAAATATATGAATATTGAAGAACCTTACCTGGATTCTATCCTCTGGCAGATCTATCTTCAACGAGAGAC
Organism: Actinia tenebrosa; assembly: GCF_029948245.1. Taxonomy (NCBI): domain Eukaryota; kingdom Metazoa; phylum Cnidaria; class Anthozoa; order Actiniaria; family Actiniidae; genus Actinia; species Actinia tenebrosa. The sequence goes on from NW_028292585.1 coordinate 4,485,849, forward strand.
TTTCTCTTGCATAAACATCAGGGTAATGACTGTCTTTAAATGCCTTTTCTAGTTCTTCAAGCTGATAGTTTGTGAATATTGTCCGGTGTCTTCGTTTTTTCGTCTTCTTGGAGCTGAATTTTTCATGGCTTCCAATCGAGAGATTATGTTCAGGTTTGGAATCATTTCTCAAATCTAACAACGCAAATGAAAAGAGAAATTATGCCTTGACAATTTTAAAACTTTGACAAATTTAAGGATATGATATTTGTTACAGATTTGGAAACAATATTTCGAGTTTGAAGATTTGCGTTAAGAATAATAATAAAAAGAGCAAATACGATGTTCATTTCTCGTAAACCCTGTAATGAGCTTTGAGAGACTTAGTCCAATTGTCAGTGTACCTCTACAACGAATCGGTTAAATTGGTCTAACGCTAGGTATGGTCGGTCGTATCCTAACAAGGGTCTAAATCAAGTGGAGTGATATTTCTTTACGGACATTACTGTCGAGATTTTGTGTCTTTTCCAGCTTGAAAAGGAGTGTTCTGTCACTAGCATGCTTCCCAGTGTTCACCTTGTTAATTAAAACCATTAGAGTTCATTTAAAGCGTATTTGCCCTTTAATCGTCCCCACACGTTCTTCCTCGTATGATCTTTCAAAATTCGCTTTTCTGTTTTTACAGAAACTCGATACAGAAACTCATAACTAGGATATTTCCTGTCCGCTTAATTCCTTGCTTACCAATAATATAAGAAACTTGAAACTTACCCGTGAATTTTTCCGGTGTTGTGATAGGTTCGAGAGTCGAATATGAGCGCTCGGACAAGCTCTCTTGGATAGTTGAGCTGGGTTTAGATTTAGCGTCTTTTTCTCCAAGCCCAAGGATGTCGTGGATTGCAAACGAGTGAACTGGAGATGAGCGCTTTACTGGAGGAAGAATTTCACCACGGGAAAGAGAGAGACAAAATGCGATATCTCGATCCATAGCTGAATTATTGAACGTCTTGGATACTTTTTTTTGGTAGTGAATGGACACGGCTTTTTCCACCGAGGTTGTTCAATGTAATGAATCTTAGTTCATCTATTCTATGGCTTAAATACTGTTCTAATCATTTTTATCGTTGATTTTTGATAATTAGCCATTGTATTGCACTGAGGAATAGCGCAGAGGAAATTGAACAATCACTCGTCACATGTCAATCAAATATCACCTGGACATCCCTTTCTAACACAGTTCATTATGAGTCGCCTATTATTAGCTACATTATACTCGAAATGCCTTTAACCTAAATAATAAACGAGACAAAAACACACCAATTGTACGCCTCCAGTAAAAATCCCCAATTCTATAAAGAAAGGGTTTTTGTTAGGTGTGTGGGTCGAAATCTTTGCGCGCGCTGTGATATTTCCTTCCGAGAATTTTGACATTCAAGTCTTTTATTTTTTGAAGAATATTTCGGGGACCCGAAGCTGGGCCAAAGAAAAGAACTATTACTTTGTTAAGTCAACATTATTATACACCGAGCAGGATATACTTCAAAGAGGATGTTTTCTAGCTGTTTTAATAGCAAAATAATAACGGTACTCACAAAGCCGGACTGACGAATTAATACCTGAAAAAACTAAGAACTGGAACCTAATTAAAGCTTAGTTTCGAGTTGAAAACACTACAATTACAAACTACAGCTCTCTCTAACCGAGAATAAAGTTTGCGAGAATTTCAGCGTTTCTTTTCCAATTCGTTCTCATTTTTTCCATCGGCAAACGGAACTTCTACCCTAGTCCTGATTATCCCTCTTGAAATATGGCAGCTTTGCTATCGGTGTTTTTTACTTGGGACTAATTTACAGATATTGTATGCAAGAGATATATGATTTCTTTTTTATCTCAAAGACGGTGAAATTCTTTTTGTCAAATTAGTACGGAAGGAGGCCCATCAAAAGCCAGGGATCTTTGGCCAAAGTGTAAATTACACACGAGCACTGGCTTGACAGCTGTCAATTCATGTCAAAAAGCTTTACAATATAGAGAGTTGGATGAGAGAGAAATAAAGCATACGAAAAGGCCAAAAGATAGTAGAGTAAAAGTTGTTAGCAGGTGCAAGGAACGGAGGAACGGGTTGCAGTAGATAGTTACTTCACACAACAAGAAATTCATTCACTTCAAACTCGGACCGAGTCAACTGAACCGTTAGGCTTCAACCTTCAAATCTATTATTTATAAACTCAACCCAAAGTTTAAAGTAACAATAAACTGTTAAATGAAAAGAAAAATATTTAAAAAAATTTTACTCATATTTCATTGTTTTCGTCAAACTATTTTCCGAGCCAGGCTGAGCGTTTGTTTTTTGTTTGTTTGTTTTTTTTAAATTTTCTTTCCCTTTGGGACCATATGATATTCTACTTTGATGATATGAAAAAATACTTAGATTTTGTAATCTTTTATTTGTATTTAAAGTTTAATTTTCTGAAACTCATTCTTTTCAGAAAGTACAATCTTACAAATACTTGTTATTCAATTTGTTACAAATTACGACAATTTTGTCAAACTTCCTTAAATTTTCGCTGTTTTTCCCATCTAGTAAATCGTTTTTCCTAATCATATCGTAGCAGGCGTTCTTAATTTCGGTCAAATTTCATCAAATTAAAGACGGTACTTTGATTTAGCAAGTCGGCCAAACCTAAAGTACTTCAGGAAATCTCACAATGATTTATTAAAAATCATTGTGAAATGAAATTAGGAATTTTCAGCACTTTCTTTCGCGAATATTTTTGTTCCATAAACTTTAAACATCTCATTAATTTCTCAATGGAAAATAGTTTTAACGTTTTAGTTCATGCTTTTTATCTCAGCTTTAGTGATTTTCCAAATAATAACATTTTCATTTCATTTCAAGGATTTTTTTTTTTTTGTTTTTTTTTGTTGTGAAATCAAATAATCTTTCTGTTCAATCTTTTCATATTTCAACGTTTTTCTTGCGGAAAAACGAATGTCAAACCTGTACCGACTTGGAATACAACGGGCTTCCTTATCTAACCTTGGATCAAATTTACTCTCACGCAAAGTTGAGAGTAAATAGTATTTTTCTCTAACTTCTATCATTACTAGTTTATATCAGAGATATGGTTTCATCAGTTTGTTTTGGAGCGAAAACCGATCGGGGTTTCAGTAGTTTTTGCTGAACGCATTAGTTTTACTCAAAACTTTTTACCAAACTGCCTTTTATTGGAGTTTATTCTAATAACCTATGAACTTAACTAAGTATATTTAACAAACGTACAAACTTAACTCAACATTATTAATTTCTTCATTGAAAAATAACCAACTCGCACACTCGTGATTATTAAAAATTTAATCAAACTTTCAAGTAACTCAAATTGTTTTCTAATTTACTGTATTATTTGATTCCAATCTGCTGTAAGTTTTTTTTACTCGTAGTTTATTTACTTCCATAACTGCTGTCAAATTCAATCGTTTGGTGTCGGGCCGGTTAATGCATCTGTTGATAATCATTGGTAATAATGATTCTGAGTTAAATATACTAAGATAGCGGCTGATTTCAAGTTAAACAGAGTCTTTTCTTCTTCTGAATTAATTTCCACAGTTAATTGCTTAACATTTTATTTCTACTTTGAAATTAATTTTCAAGAGGTTTGACTGTCGTTGATGATTTGAGATTAGGAAACAAGAAATGCCTTTTTAGTACATTTTACAGAATTATTCGATCTACTTGTACTGTATTTCAATAAATTCTGATCAATATTTATTATTTTTGCTTCTTTGTTTTTCAAGTTTATTTCTTTTAATGAGCAGTATAAAAAAACGCTTCTAAATCAAAATTGTTTCTAATAAAGTTTCCAAGAATAAAGTTATCCGTCTACACCGTTATTACACAAATTATGGGAGATTGATAATTTACCGCACCCACAACCTGCCAAGCCAAATGCACTGCATTACTAGGTCCCATATGGTAGAAACTCGTTTAAGATGTTCATCACTGATTATCATCAATTTTATTTTGATTCGGATTTAAGAATATCAACTTAAAAAACATAAACATAAATATATATCGGCAAATTCCATTAAAATTGAGGCTTAAAAACTTAAGGATTATCTCTTTGTGGGACGCTAATTCTACTAACTATTCATCCTCTATACTATTAGCTTGGCTTAGCTGGTCCCACTCGGGGTCCACTGAACTCAGAAAGACTCTATAGATCACTAAAGAATGATTAGAATTTACGAGGCTAGAAAAATGTCACCCTCATCGTACTCAAATAGATTAGGCAAACGAGAAGGAATTTTCACTAACTTACTAACACTAAAGCTGTCAAAAGCCGTGGACCATACATTCCATCCTTGCTTAGGCCAAAGCCAAATCGTTCCAGTACTAGTATAGCATGGATTCAACATTCCTTGTAAATCGATTTGAACCTTTTTCTGTGTTCCTGACCACTACTAATGTATGCAGAGCTTTCACTGTTTTACTTTTTTCTCAACTCGAAAAGAACTGAATTAGATTTCAGTTTTAGCTCTAGATTAATTATTGAATTTCCTATCCTAACCCAGTTCGTTTTTTTTCTATTTTGATCAACAGTTTACGGTTTACAAAATAAATACACGAAGCTACTTAGTTTGGTCGACGCGCTAAAACTTCAGAATCTTGTTTCAACGAAAAGAACGATCAAAATGACATTGTAACAGTTGGTTGGGCAAGAGAGTGCGTTGCGTTCATTATGCTTGTAGAAAGAGAGGTCCTTTAACTGGTTGGGAACATTAGCGAGAAAAGCTTGCGTACAGTGTTGGTGTGTGTCGGTGTATTTCACTGTCTGTCTGTCTATTGTGTTGAACAAATAGTCGAAATTTAGATTAATGAGTGTCTTTTTCAGTGTTTATCGTATATCTTAAAGATATCTGCTTAAGATATAACTGAAGAACTATAGTGGACAGAATATAACGACAGATAAGAGTGGCAGAAATTAAAATGCGTATGTTTTTTTCTTCTTTTTCTTTCTTTCTTTCTTTTTCTCTTAACAGTTTAAGTGCTATTTGATCATAGATTTTATAGTTCAAAGTCAGCGTTTTGGAACCGGCTTAAACGCTATTCCTCATTTTCTTTTAACTATTCCCGATTCATAACTTTAAATGCGACAACTCGCCTTTAGTATAAAGATACTTCTGTCTAATAAAAACCAGTCTCACATCTCCCAAAAGAAATCAGCTTCAAAACCTTTTACTTCCAAGTGCTGATTAATGCATGATTAATTGAAGCTCACTCGAGGTTTTCCACTGGTAATTTGTGCGAGCCAAAATCCGTTAAACTTCACCATAACTGGTCAAGCTTGGTGTACCTGGACAAAACTTCTGTTTTATGAATAAAGAAGACGTTTTTAATAGAAATTTCCTTAAAAAATACGATTAACTACGCAGTACTGACTCACCCAAGAGGACTTTTCTTGAGTAGCCCATGAAAGTAAGCAGCCACGTGACTAGGTCCCAGGACCCAAAAGAGTAAATTTGCTGCAAGTATTAGTACGTTCTGGTTCAATTTATATACAATGTGACCATAAAACTTTACCAAATTCTCTCTTTTTTCATTAAAAAAAACATATTTTAAAGAATTCGTGACTTGAAGTTTCTTGATTTACTCCGACGAATGATAACTATAAACGTCAATACAGTTAAAAACATAAGTTTCCTTCTCAGTTACTTAATACAAGGTGTTTGTTTCCTTATGATCAACTTGAAGTTTATTTGTTTAATTGTTTTTAGCTTTAAAATACCGGCTGACTTGCAGTGTTGAATTTTCTAAATTTTTCTGAACTAAACTCTTTAAACTATTTTCTTGGACTGATTTTCTAAGAGGAATAAGAGTATGATTTGTACCGGAGTAAAATAGCAGAGGGGTAGAAAGAAGAACAATGACATACAATATGGAAGGCTAGAGTGTTCTAACACTCATTAACCGGTGTCATTAAAGAACTGGAAAAAACAATTAATTTCAATGAACTCCACTCTAGTCTATAACAAAACACTTAAAAAAGTCTAAACTATTAAGCGAATCTTTGTTCAAAACTACCCGAATCTCTCCACGATAATTTAACTCAAATTTTCACCATAGTTGTATCAAATGTCAAGCTTTGTTATTTTTACGTGTATTTTTTCAACCGGAAGTATAGTTTTTTTTCTCGTTTCAGTTCTGTTTCCTTATTCTTTTGTCTCGACAGTAAATCTGTTCCCGGCAGGAGGCCATGTTAATTTAAAAAACTTGACTCTATAATTTAGATACCAATTCAATTTGTTTTGTATATCCATAATTAATTGCCTGCAAAAGCCGGCAACCTTCAGTTGATGGATAAACATGCACAACAACAGCAGGAGCAGCAGTAATAGTGAGCAGAAAGGCGAAAATGGGTCTCCATTACTCGTTGGGGTACAAATTATTTTTCCATGATTGAACAGTTTATCTAGAAAATGATTAATTTTTTGAAAATTTGCGGGAAATTGGCATCCTTATCTCTTAGCTTTTTCTTTCTCTCTCTCTCTCTCTCTCTCTCTCTCTCTTTCTTCCTTTTTTAAATATTTCGCTCAATTTATTTCAGTTATAATGAAAAAGAACGAGAACGACCCCTTCTCCCTTTACTTTTTTTCTTTTTCTTTTTCTTCCTTTTTTCAATATTTCGTTCAATTTATCAGTCAATTTTCTTTCCTTTTCTTTCCTCCCTTTCTTCTTTCCTTCATTCCTTTCATCTTTCCTTCAGCCTTTTTATTTGTCTTTCTTTCATTCATTCCTTTCTTTCATTCCTTTCTTTTTTCTTCTTACCTTCTTCGAATCTGTCTCTTATTTCCCCTTTTTATTTACTGTAAGAGAAACAAATTTCAGTTTCAAATGTATATTACAAATAATTGTCTGTTATTATGAATTCTAAAGATTTTCTCATGAATTTAGATGACTAAAAATATATCTACAACAAGAAACAGATTGATGTCGTGTTTTTTCCCCCCTTTCTAAACCGAAAATTTACTTGAAATCAAAAGCTTTCAAACCCAATTATAATAATGGGCTATTAAGAAGAACGGCGAAAAGATTTCTTCATCATCCTCATTGACATACCGTTTTAAGTTTTTTAAATTAATGCGTTGGATTTAAGGCGATTAATGTCTAATAAATATCTGTATTGATTGACTGTAAAGTTCATTTTCCCTTGGGCAACACAAAGTCATTAAAGTAGTACTTAAATCACTACTGTTTTCTCAATTATCTTGTCAGTAGATTTTCAGTGTTCTTTTACCCGCTGAAAGGAGTTAATGTCTATTATTTCTGCCAGGCTAAATATTACAAGAATTAGATTTTGTAAACATTCCTTCAATTTAGCCAAACGTTTTCTTTATTTCTTTAATATTTATTACGAATCATCTTAAAACAGAGATGAAAACTTTCTCTGAACTCAATTGCTTTCACGATTTTCAATTTACAGAATTCAGTTTTTTTAAATAACAGACAAAAAAATTGTTCTTTAAAAATACGAGGAGAAAAAGGTACTAATCTAAGAATCAACAATGATGTCCAACCATAATTAAACTGTATTTAAATTGTTCTTGTTTATTAGAAGCTATTCCAGCGTTCAAAGTCAAATATTTAATTTCTCCATTAAGCCCTCAAAATAAAGAGAACATCTGATCCTGAATCTAAAAGGAAACTGTACTAATTTTCAGATATTTCGCTGTCAAAATTCGCTAAGGCTTTCGAGAGTATTCTGCCATGTACTACACATAGAGCTTTTTTCAGGCATCAGCGTAATTTCGTTTTGAGTCTATGATTATTCTTTCTAGCGTATTTGGGCAACATAGTGAGTATTACAAGCTTTAGTTCTTGTTTTGAGGCAGTTTATTAATCAGAGTTCAATAAGAGTGCCTTATTAGAACCATCTATAGTGTAAAGCTGCGAACAGATGCTGTACTACTCCAATTAAAAGCCAAAAACTAAAAGACAGCCAAGTTAATCTTATTTATTCTTGTAAAAGAGCCGAACTAGAATCTAGACTAGAATCTTGAAAAAACATTAGCAAATCTTTGAATTGATTTGATTAACTGGAGGTAAAAAGGAGAAAAATCAAGGTCTTTTTGTTTTAATTGAAAATATTTGAAATTAAGAAATCTTGATGATTTTTAGTTTTAAAGTTCTGTTAATGAGCGCGTCACCATGCCGTGATTCGATCGAGAAAATGGTTTAAAAAAGAGATAATAATATCTAAACTGACCTTAAAATAAAAAATAATTAAGCAAAACCTGAATGTCCGACTTCATCTTTTAGTCATTTTGATTTATTTTGCCGGCCTTTTTCGAGGAATTTTTACTTGTCAAAACTTCAAGAATTTTAACCAAAAACAATTTTTTATTTGTTTGTGTCGTTTTCACTACAAGTCAAGAGAATACGAAGTAGTATTCTTAATATTCTCTTGCTACAAGTGTAACTGTTATTGATTGGGATTGATCGAAAAATTGTCTGGTTGAACCTTAAACAAACCTTTGAAAAACGTACAACAGTACTGAGATACGACTGAATTTAAGATGATCATGACTGCATGCCGTTACTCGCACCGTGTTCGGGTTCAACACAACAGCAATAGCATCTGAATTCAAATTTGTTCTGAGGCACTCGCTTCTTTGCCAATTTTTGGAATTATACGATTGAAGGTTAAATATTAACCGATTAAGTTTCTACGAGGTCCTAAAGGTGAGGTGTACCATATTGCATTTGATAAAATAAATAAAAGGTAAAACCAGGAGTTTAGCTATTGCACTGAATTTTGACGTCGGTTTTATGTCGCTTTTATACCGACATAGAGAAGAGGGCTTTTCGTTCGAAAATGCCTTTGTAAAAGGCATATGTTGCCGCGCTCTTGACAAAAGCGAGGGGACTGGGTTTGAAAAAACAGGGGGGAAATTAGCAAAATACAAATAAAAAGAGAAAAAAGAAAAGAAAAGAAAAGAAAAAAGAAAGAAAAAGAAAAAGAGGAGAAAGTAAAAAAGGAAGAAAATCGATCCGTAAGTAAATGACTGCAATAATAAGAATGAAGTTTGATCTTAATGAATTTTAAAATATTTTGGCAAATGCTTAGACTCTACTGTCACTGGGCTTCCTGTGGTACAAGAAAAACATCAACACAGGTAACCCATGACTACGAAAGAAAACCGGTAGCAAACTTGACTCCCGTGACGTCACTCATTTATTCACGTGATTAACTTTGTATTTTCTTTCGCGTGGCCAGGTCAGCCTCAACCTTGACCGTAATGTGCAGCGACCAAGCATCGTGATTGATTCACCATCGATTTTTGAATGCACGCTACGCTAAATAACCTATCAGAGCGCGTTACAGTCGTGGCTATGTTTTAAATTAATCTTTATTTACCTTAACTTAAAGCAGTACTTACTCCCTAATTCGCAGAAAATCTGTGATTGACTGACTTCATTCTGACGTCATTCCTCTACCCAGGCTCTTTTTCGACTCGTCCAAGTCGTAGGGAGGGAGGTTCCTGTTCAGATCAATTTGAGAAAAATTTTACATTTTTCAAAGTTTATTTTAGTTTAAAAGATCCTATTTACCCTGGGCCTCATGTTTGCCATTTCAGATCACGTGTCATTCTCTTGAGAATAAGATTATTACTGGGTTGCCTGTGGCAGCCCAGTCTAAAAATGCGTTGCGTTTCTCCGTATTTTCATGCGTCAGAAAATGCCAAAATTGCGCAATAGTACCCAGGGGTCTTCACGGCTCTACCCAAGAGTCCTTTGCGGACATATGATACAAAGATCCCGTGTAAAGTCTGATTTATATTCAAACAGTTACCAATCAATGTCTAATTTATCAAAGTAATTGATTGGGGGTGGGGCTGCGAATCACGTGTCGGAAATAAATGTCTATGCATATTCTTTTTTCGTTAGTTGCTAAAATTCAAGAGGGTTCAGTGCAGGATTAGGCATCATTACTCGGGTGAATGAACTGAGCAAGAAAGTTCAAGATGCCGTGAAGAAATCTTTCTTTTATTTGCCTACATATATTTTTAATTTTGCTTCTCAAAGCAGTTTCACTATTCTACATCCTATTATCTTAAAAATCAAAAACGGAAAAAAGAGCAAAAGCGTGAGTAGGTATAATGTTTTGGTCACCCATCCGAATGCTAACCCTCCTCAGACGAGCTTGACTCAGTATCTTGAACGACAACGATTTATCCACTCGACCACGGTTCCAGGTGAATCAACATAACAATAGCCGTGCAAACAATGCACCGAATAGACTAGACTTTTTAATGTTATATTTTCAACCGATTCCGTGCGTGGCAGAGATGCAAGGGATTAGCCGATATGGTCTGGGGGCCGGCTGGTCTCTCCCCTGATGCTTTGGCTAGAACATTTTCTTGCGTAATTCGTGCACCCAAGGGCAGAAGGATTTAATCGCCGTCAGGTCCGAAGTCCATACGTCGCCTCAGCTCTGCGGATGTCTCGGGGGTATGGCACAAGTGGAATCGTATTTTTCGAATTTCTTTTGGTGCGTTCTAATCCCATCTTATCCACATAAGATTTTTCTTCCTTTCTTTCTTTCTTTCTTTCTTTTTTTTTTTTTTTTTTTTTTTTAATCCATTTTGGTATTAGATTGAAATATTCAACAATGAGGCAATCTTTTTAGTTCCATTATCTTTTGATTAACATTGCAAACTTCTTCAGCTGTACCAGGCTTCTGTGTATGATACAGGCAACCTATTGAACGTCTATTCTCTACTTTCACATCCACATTATGCCTTACGTCTTTGGGGGGTAACCGATCAAAAAACTGTCCCAAATTGAAAGGTTTCTTAATTGAATTTATACTATACCTGCTTTTATCTGTACAATACTGTTTATCAGTTTATTCAAAGTTATTTTTGCGTCTACAGATCATCAAGAGTTTTTGTCTTACAGAAAATGTATTGACTTACGAAAAAATGTTTAAAATTTACCTTAGACGTCTTCAAACTTCTATCTTTTTCTGTTTTTTACTTCTTCATTTTATCTTTGGATACCAAACAAGGTATTGTCATTATTGTCTGATCAGCCTTTAGCAAAATAAGTGGGTTTTTACCCTCTGGTTACCCCCAAAGACGCAAAGTATTATGGGGATGTGAAAGTAGAGAATAGGGCGTCTTGTTCGTTTGAATGGCATCCATATTCATGTGTCTTTTCATGCGCAAGTATTTGAAAAAACTGCAAAACATAACGCCCAATCACTATATTGCAAGTCTGTCACAGCAGGCCGATAGGCGCTTTACAATAATTGTTAAATAACTGGGGGGAATGAAAAAACTTGAAAATCTAAGAGATCTAAGAGTATGTAATATATATATATATATATATATATATATAAAGCCCAAATAAATTAGCCAATCAGCGAACATTTTGCTCGTTGCTCTATATTTCCTAGTTCCATGTAATCGGCTCAGTAAACAAATTTTACTCGAAAATGAAAAAACCATGAATAGGGCGGCATAAATATGAGAGGGCAAGTTTTTAGTGATCAAAACAACGAACGGAAAGAGAACGCGCGCGTGCACTATTTGACGCACTGGAGTAGGGTAAGGCGAAATTTAAACTACATCCGGTTACTAAAAATAGGCTGACCGGGAATTTATATAACGCGCGCCACAATAAGAAGTTTCTCTTATGCTCTAAAAATCATTAATGAAGATTAAAGATTCTCCAAATCGTTTGCAAATGGAATATTTCGTCGTTATGGTAAAAAGTATTTAGTTTCGGCAAAAGATAATAGAAAATATTTAGAATTTTTTTCTGTGCATTTGCACTCCTACAGATTCCAAAACACCTGGGCCCAGTTGTTTAAAGCCCGATTCGTGCTAATCCTGGGTTAACTCTTAATAAGACCTATGAGAGTTTATCCTGGATTAGCGTTAATCCAGCTTTGAACAACCCGGCCCTGGAAAACGGCTTGAGTACAATTTCGAAAGTTAGACTAGACTATATTTACACCTTTTCGTCAGCGAAACGTCATTAAATTTAATGTAAATTTATTCCTCCATGACTAAAAAAGTTTTGAAGTTTATAGGTACTTCTGAAACTGCAACCTAAACTTCACTGAAATGTTAAAAAGCGATGATTTCTTACGACTTCTTGCATGATTTTAGGAATAATTTTATTTGATTCAAATTTCTTATTTCATTTTCTTATTTTCCGCTTCTAAAAAATGAAATAAATAATTTATTAAATAGGATATCTATTCTTTTCATTCTCCTATTCACAGAGTCGTTTTATTATCCTTACGGGCTCCAGTATGTCTATTACGCGTCGTCTGAAAAGACTACTCTGAATCTGGCAAATTAAAGGTGGTGTCAGTTCATTCATACCAGTTTTTTATTTATTTATTTACTTTTCTTATTCAAACATATTTATTCTCTGCATTTTCTCCAAGAGCTTAAAGCTCATCTAGGGAGATGACACAGATTTAATTTTACAATGTTTTTATAAGTAGAGGAGGAAAAAGCTAATTACAGGTTATATTACAAAATATATAGATTAAGAAAAAATGCATAATAACACGATTCATATCAGGTATTACGTAATAATCAATAAATGAAGTTAGTCCTATCTAGAATATCTCCTAAGTTCGAATTGGAATTTAGGGAAGCAAGGGAAAGGATAAACGATAAACCGCTCAAGTCACAGATGAAACCAACTACACGGGATTAATCGAGCCTAGGTAGCACTCCACCCATGCTTTACTCAAGGCAGGAGCAGGTGCAAGCTGAAAATCCATGTGGTTTTGAGAAACTTTTTTTTCGCAACATACTCCTCTTTGATCGTATTTATATCAAGATTTATTTTTATATTTACTTTATTCCCTCCTTATAAGTCATGAGTCCTTGTTGAATTCGTGAGGAAAGTTTCCCATTTTGAAGTGTTAATAAATAGACAAATATTGTATATTATTTTTATCATAATGAGAAAGTGCTTTGTTTTGTTAGGAATGCTTTTGAGCGCCCGAATACGAAGCGACCCAGAAACCCCTTGAAGAGAGGGTGCAAGCAACGTCACTGATTAATTACAAAACAACATAAACTGATCCGTATTCTCTAAGCTACGACAATTTAAGTGATTCAATTTAGCATCAATGCGATACTGATTTAATCATGATAGACAAGAAAAAAAGTATATATTGGCTATTTTTCGTGTTGGCTTGTGTAGTTTTTAATACTGCAGAATGTTCGGGGAATAATACAACTACTAGCGATCGTGTGATTATCAGCCTTCATCGAGATAAAGTCAACAAGTTCGGCTATGCCAGCTTTGTAAAACACGTAAACACTTCACTCAACGTCTCTGTGGCCTTGAATGGCTTCGTTAGAAGGGCAGGGGAGTGTGCGTTCATCTGCGCTAACTCTTCTATCGGTTTCTCGTTTAATTTTGCCATCAATGCTGATATTCATGGAAGACATATTTGTGAGATTCTCGCTACGGATAAGTACAACGCCTCGGACAAGTTCGTCAGCAAAATTGGATTCAATCATTACAGTCTCTATGTAAGTCTATTAATCTTGCCTTTATTTTCAGTTTTTTATTTGTAAAGTAGTATTCACATAGTTTTAAAGATTACAAAGCCGCCTTCGTATTTACGAGGGAAGCACTTAATAGCCAGTGGCTAACAAACCTGTTGCCTTCGTTTCATGGACGAATTGGAGTTTAGAAGTTGATTTTTGTGGAGGGAGGAAAAACCGGAGAACCCGGAAAAAACCCTCGAAACACAGGAGAGAACAAACAAACAACTCTACTCACATACGATACCGAGTCTGGAACTTTGACTCGAACTCGGGTCGTATTGATGAGAGGACAAAAAAGACCTTCAAGCATCAACATTGGCTTCAAGAGTTTCTCTCCCTTTTGGTTTGTTTTGTTCAGTTTGTTTGTTGTTTGTTGTTTTTTTCAGCGCAAAAATTGAACTTTGCAAAATGAGGGGAGCCTCACCTTTCTAAGCATAAAAGAATTCGAATTGTTTTCCAACTTGTGATACTTTCGTGTGAATGTCTTTAGTACATACAAGATATATAAGAAAACTTCGGGTAAAGCGTTAACTAACTATTCTTTTGTTGCCACACGTATTTTACAGAGTTTTTTTGTGACAACTGGTTTGAGGGTTTTGCAGTCAAACATTGAGTGTCGTATTTCCCTGTGTCTGTTGTCTGCGAGGCAGACCCACGAGTTAGCATCATCCCCGTATCCTAGTTCCTCGATTTTCCAAAGTTTTTCTTTTTTACTTGTCTTTTTTTTTCTTTTCTTCTTCAAAAATGTTCATGTCGAATTTGTTATAAAACGACAACCTTTTTGTTTGCCGCTTTTCCGTACAATCCAAATATGGAATTGATCATACTATATATGGAGTGAGCTTTCTCTACTCCAGCTCCGACACTAACTTATTAGAGTAAAGCTAGATATGTATTGAAGGCTTTGCATACTTCTTTGTTTTGATTACCAAACGAAAATACGAGAATTGTCCTAAAGAAAATACCCAGCTGTTGATATGAAAAACAATAAAATGGTTTTGTTTCACGAAATGAAAATAAGGTTAAGAGAAAATTTTTTTCAATAACAAGCAATAGTGGCAAAAAGCGCCAAAAACTAGACTTTCGTATGAGTTTTGTTCCAATTTTCGTTTTGGGTTAACACTCAAAACCTTTTTTTAACAGTTAGAAACTGATGTACTATGATAAAATGCCTGTTTGAAGCGGTATTGTAAAGATGTTTTGTTGCATTTGTGTCAGGCTTTTTTATAGAAAATATATGGGAAATAAGCAAATGAAGGCCTAAACCTCATTTTCGAATAAAATTTTTGCTTTGGGTTAACACTTTGATTCCTCTTTCATCGGTCATCTCCATTTCCAAACAAGTTAAACTTTCTGAATAACAAGATTTTAGCCTTGTACAACAGCCTTTCTTCAAGAAAATAGTTTTTGGCGCTCACCGCTTGAATACGATGTTCGCAGGAAGATTAGCTAAATACGTTTTGAGTTTTCCTTATTTTTAACACACCTACGATAACAAATATCGAGTAACTTTGATCCTAATTTAATCGAGAACAAACACTACCCATATTTAGTCCATGATCATATATTATCAATGATCTGTAACTATATATAGAGTATTCAGGTGTTAATTACGACAATGACAATCCTAACAAAACAGTACGTTGCGATACCGACAATAATAGTACTAAAAATACACTGAAAGAAATCTGGTGCTGACTACCGCCTCTTACCAATGCCACCCATTTTCCATTCCCGGTCTCGGTGTCGTATATGTGAGTATAGTACATGATCCAGAACGTGGTACAACGGAAAAGATAACGATATTAAAAGAGAGCAGTTTTCGTAAGACTGTAAAAAGCTCAGTGCTATAAGAGTGCCGTGTGCCATGACCGTCATGTTTTCTAGTATTTTTATAGGCTGATTTTTTTTTCTCGCGCAATATGATTGGTCTGGTAGTTCCGTGACATTGGCGTGACCCTGTCAACGCCGTGTTTTTGATATTTATTGATTGGACGGAGAGTAAATTGTCGCGCCGTGTGATTGGTTTGGTGTTACCTTGGCGTGGCCGTTGCTTTATCACAATACCACGTGATGCCAAACGTAATGGTCTCTAACATGTTCTCTTGTCTCTAACCATAATGTGAATACCAAACACAAAAACATATACTCACAAGCTGTTATATTTGTAGAGTCCCTGTTCTTCATTCCCATGTTTGAATGGAGCGACATGCCATGCCAAGTACGAACACGGAACGTACGAGTGCCTATGTGTACCTGGATTTGGAGGGAAGTTTTGTGAAAATGGTGAGACACAACTATCATTTATACCGTCATATTCCCATAACATTTCCCATTTCAGACCACGTGTCATTCCCTAGAGTATCATTTCTTTGTTTAACGGTTATGCATGAGAAGACACATATATAATAGGGATACAGCTCAAACAAAAATATTTATTCTCAACAAAATGACACATGGTGTGAATTTTGAATCAAAACATTATGAACAAGGAAAGAACTCTATTCCTAGTGCAGGACAATGAATCTTAATAGACTTTATATTTTATGTTGCAATGTTTTCCCATTTCAGACCACGTGTCGTTCTCTTGAGAATAAGATTCTTTGTCTTAGTGGTATCCATATTCATGCGTCTTCTCCTGCACAACCTTTAAACCTAAATAATACTCTTGGGAACGTGGTCTGTAATGGGAAAACATTACACCATGAACAATAAAGTCCGATTCAGCTGCTTTTGAAAGAATAACGCCATACGGCGCACTGCACTAGGCCAGTGGGATAGTTCATAACAGATGCTTCATATCAGTAACCTAAGCATTTAATGTGACTTAATTTCTTTATTCAAAGAGGTCAACGAATGTGCTAGCAATCCTTGCTTGAACATGGGTGTCTGTACTGATATGTTTGCTGCTTACCGGTGTACATGCCATCCGGGGTTCTCTGGCGATAGATGTGAAATAGGTAAGCTGAAATGATAATTGAATATCATCTAGTGCATTGAGATCATCGCCAAGCGTAACATGGATAGAAAGGTGAATGAATGGGATGGATGAATAAATGGAATGAATGAATAAATAAATGGGATGAATGAATCAATGGGAAGAATAGATAGATCGATGGATCAATGGATGGATGCTACGGATGAATGAATGGATGGATTAGCTATGAATGGATTGGATGGGATGGGATGGAGGGAGGGAGGGAGGGAGGGAGGGAGGGAGGGAGGGAGGGAGGGAGGGAGGGATGAAGGATGGATGGATGAATGAAGGATGGATGGATGGATGGATGGATGGATGGATGGATTGAAAGGATTGATGACTGTGATGTGTTGGGCTTGAAGGATAGATGGTTGGATGGAATGGGATGAATGGGATGGGATGGGATGGATATTAAATATTCTATTTTTACCACACCAGTCACTCCAGGCGCCCTCTTACCTGGTGGCAACAACGTCTGCACACAAATCATCAGGTGAGATACTTGCTTACTGGCACTTTCTTTAAACCTAAAGATCACATACTGAACATCAGCCTTTCTTCTAGTTATGCCTTCGCGTACTTGGAGTCCTATCACGTGACAAGAGACCAGCGCTACACCTACGGCTGTGGCTGGTTTGGATGGTGGAGGTGTACTGGATGGAGGTTAGCAAAACATGCAGAACAAAGAGTTTTATCGATACTGTACTATAGTTGGAATTTTATTAAAATAAACTGAAAACAGAAATAACGGGAAAGAAATTTAGGACAGAGGGAAGGACAAAAACATGTTCTCGTATTGGGGATTTTTTAAAAACGACAATTCACATTCAACTTGCAGTAATACCTGAATAGTAAAACGAAAACAAAAATTCATTAAAGCACGATCGTCGTTTTTTGTTTCGTTTTCAGGCGTATCTACAACAAGGCCTATCGAACAGCCTACCGACAGAGTTACAGGATCAGTTACATCTGTTGTCCAGGATTCGACAATCCACCACACAGTGGCCATTGCTCCATTAGTAAGTAGCTTAAATCTTCTGTATATCTAACCTTTGATAAGCTAGCCTATTCCAGTTTTTTCCTTTCTATTTTCTTTTCCTAAAAATGGATGTAAAAAAATGCCAATATGACAATGAGAAATTCGATTTTGATTTCGTGTAAGTCAGTACGTCACTGCTTGCGCGCTAGTTTTATGAACGCATCCCACATGGAAAGGAGTAACTATGGACTCTAAGTTATCAAAACAAACAAACAACATATTGGGTATGCTGATCATACAAGGGGTTAATCATTTATGATCTAGGGACCGATTAATCTCTCGTTACTATGGTAACGCCTTTGCACATTTGATCATATTCACATGTTAAAGTCGCGCTTAATAAATATCAAATATTATTATTTTTAACGCCGATTTAGCTAAATCATGTCAAGTAAAAACCTCGAGAGTTTACGAAGCGTCGTTCATTATTGATTTATATTTTATCGTATAAGAAATAAATGCAATTAAATGCTTTGATATTTTTTTCGAAGATATTGACGAGTGTGCCAGTACTCCCTGCCAAAACAATGGTACATGTATCGACAGAGTGAATGGATATCAGTGTAACTGTACTGCTGGCTTCAATGGATCACAATGTGAAATAAGTAAGTAAAGAGAGTTGGGGAATGAACTGATGAAATAAGGAGTAAAATGATCATGTGATCCTCGTGGAATACCAAGCAACTTATTCAGCTGCAAACTTTAACACTCAGAAATGTTTTTGTACGCTTACTCGATTCTATGAAATGAACAAATTCACAGTTTAAAAAAATTATAGGCATACTGAACGAACGAACGAACGAACGAACGAACGAACGAACGAACGAACGAACGAACGAACGAACGAACGAACGAACGAACTGTTTCAAGACGTGTTCGTGTTGGTGGGGAAATAGTTATGCGTATTTAATCAAACAATCACTTCTCTAAGTATCTAATTACAACTGCGTAAGCTAATATTGTAACATCTCCCCTTTTATAATGTTTGAAATACATGGCTGGGATGATATAGAAAGATTTTAAAGATTTAAAAAATAAATGACCAAACAAAATGGCTGACTAAACTACGAAATGATTATATGGATATTAAAGTTCAACTGTAACAAAATCAATGTCCTATAAATGTTCGGTAGTCAAGTAAACCGATCAGGTTTCTTAACCACTCTCTGACTTCTTCGCAGTACAGGTGGATTGACCGCGGGTTCTGACGCAGATAGAACTTGAGGTGTCCTTGCACTGTCTGCCTCTGGTGATGCTTGTGTGTCACTAGCTGGTTCTTTCGGTGCTTCGTCGACGGGCTTTAAAAGCTGTCTGTTTCGGCGAAGTAACTCTCCGTTCGACTCAACTAGATATGACCTGTCTGAGAGTTTCTCTTTACAGTTCCCTACTTCCCAGGGCTTGCCTCTCTGGTTTGGCGCTACTCTTACCTCTTGGCCTATTTCTAGGTCTGGTAGGACCTTTACATGTCTGTCGTAGTGACTTTTGGCTTTCTGGCGCTTAAGGTGGATTTTGGTTGTCACACCTTCCGCTACTTTGGGATACAGAAGGTTAGTTGCTATGGGGACTAGTGTCTTTGTTCTCCTAGACATCAAGCGCTGTACTGGGCTGCTCTGCATTCCTTGAGTGGGGGTATTTCGATAATCTAGCAAGGCTAACCACGGATCTTTACGGTCGTGCATGGCTTTCTTGAGCAGGCTCTTGGCTACTTTCACTGCTGATTCCGCCTTTCCATTTGACTTTGGGTGGCATGGCGATGAGGTGACATGTTTGAACTCCCAGTCTCTTGCGAATTCAGCAAACTCGTTGCTGACGTATTGAGGCCCGTTGTCGGATACCAGCACATCGGGTATCCCATGTCGACTGAACTGTTCCTTCAGAAACTTGGTAATGGATGCTGAGGTTGTATCTTTCAGAGGACTTATTTCTATGTAGTCTGAGTAGTAATCTACCAAGACTATATAGTCTCTGTTCTGCAGCGTGAAAAGATCTGTGCCTAGTCTGCTCCAAGGTCTGTCGGGTATTTCGTGCGACTGCATTGGCATGCTGGGGTTACTTGGTTGATATTCTGAGCACACATGACAAGCCTTTACTGCATTTTCGATGTCGTGGTTCATTGCTGGCCAGTAAACGCGATCTCGTGCTTTCCTTGCACACGCCTCGATTCCTTGATGACTTGAGTGTAACCTCGCGACTACTTCAGATCTGAGGGCTCGAGGTATGATGATGCGTTGATTCTTGAATAAGATGCCGTTGTGGAGTGTCAGTTCCTCTCGGAAATGCCAGTAGTCTCTGATAGCTACTGGTACTTTGTCACGTACGTCAGGCCATCCTATTAGTATAGTATTCTTAAGTGACTGCATTGTAGGGTCTTGCTCTGTGGCTTTTTGTAGTTGCGCTAACCTTTCACTTGTGACCTTTACATTGTCGAGGGGGTTGATTCCTTCTAGTTCTAGCGCAAACACTTGGAACTCATCTCCAGGTTCTCCTTGGTCTGCGAGGAAGGCTCGTGAGAGGTGATCTGCCACGTACATTTGTTGTCCTGGCTTGTAAGTTACGTTCAGGTTGTATCGCTGTAGGCGTAATATCATCCTCTGTAACCTGCTGGGTGCTGCTAACAACGATTTCTTGAAGATCGCTTGCAAAGGTTTGTGGTCTGATTCTACTGTTATCAGCTCTCTCCGTGTGATGTACTGGCTGAACTTTGCACAAGCGAAGACGATTGCAAGACATTCTTTTTCGATTTGTGCGTAGCGTTGCTCAACTGGTGTGAGAGTTCGGGATGCAAACGCTACTGGTTGGCCGTTTTGAAGCAAGGTTACTCCGAGGCCTTTCTCACTAGCATCACATTGGATAGTGACTTCTTCGCTCATGTCATAGTACTTGAGTACTGGATGCGCAATCACGAGTTGTTTAACTTCTGAGAAGGCTTTGTCGTGCTGGCGTGACCACACAAATCTTGCATTCTTTGTGGTTAGTTCACGAAGAGGCAGTGCGACTTCTGATAGTCGAGGGAGAAACTTGGAGTGATAATTTACAAAGCCTAGTAGGCTGAGTGTCTCTTGCTTGTTGGTAGGCTTTGGCATTTCGGTCACTGCTTTGACCTTATCTGGATCTGGCTTGAGTCCGGTGGATGACAAGATGTGTCCCATGAACTTCACTTCTTTTCTCCGCATGATGAGCTTCTTGCTGTTCAGCTTTAAGTTGATCTGTCTTGCTCTCTTGAGCAGACGTAGCAGATTTTCGTCATGGTTTTTGTTGGCTTCTGCTAATGTGTCACCGTAACCGACCACTAACATATCGTCGCGGAGCACTTCCACGCCTTCTAGGTCTCCCAGTCGCTCGTGTAGGGTGCTTTCGAATTCCTCTGGGGCTGAGCTGACGCCAAAGGGCATGCGTAGATATCTGTAACGGCCAAATGGGGTCCAAAAGGTTGTAAGCTTACTGCTAGCTTCGTCCAAACCGATTTGGTAGAACCCATCCTTTGCGTCTAACGTTGTGAAGACTTTGGCCTTGCCGAGTCTGGGTAGCATCTCATCCATCGTAGGCATTTGGTATTTGGGTCGTTTGATCGCTTTGTTTAGATCTTTGGGATCCAAACAGATTCGTATCTTTCCAGGTTTGGCTACAACGACCATGCTGCTGATCCATTCGGTGGGTTCTGTCTCTTTGACGATGATTTTCTTTTTCTCGAGTTCAGCTAACTTTGTTTTGACTTCCTGGCGAAGCGTAACTGCGATTCTTCTAGGCGCGTGTTGAACTGGCGTGACATCTGGGTCAACTGCGATTGTAGCGTTACCAATGTTTCCCAATCCTTCGAAGACGTCTCGAAAATCTTTTAAGATACTTTCTTTAGTTAGGGGCAGAGTTCCGGTTTCTTGAACCGCGTGGACTTGATGATCGATGTTTAACTTGATTAGATCTAATTGTTGGCATGTCTCGGCTGATAAAATTGGTTTGTGGTTTCCGTTGACAACCTGAAATTTGAAGCAATGTTTTTCGTTGACCTTAAGTGTCACTTCACCTAATGTTTCCATGATTGATCCATCAAACAATCGTAGTTTGACATTGCTTTGCTTGAGCGTCGGATTACCGTCTTGGTTGATGATTGCTACATCCTTGTGGCTGATTACGTTACAGGTCGCTCCTGTGTCTAGTTGGCAGTCCAAATCCGTTTTATAACTGGAATTGGTGTTCATAAACTCAAGCTTTGCAAAAAGCTGCTTGCCCTTCGTTTTCACCGAACCAACTTCTTCAATCTTCAACGTGAATTCGTCGGATGAGTATTCTCCTTCTTCTGATTCTCCTGATTCAGCTGTCATCGCTTTGACATTGCTTGACCTCGATTTACACACAGACGCGAAATGGTTTTGTTTCTTGCACGTTTTGCATTCACGGCCATAGGCGGGGCAGTCTTCTAACTTGTGTTTCTGAGAACCACCACAGCGGTAGCACTTGTAACTGCTCGTTCGTTGACTTGTAGTTCGTTTACTGTCCTCGCTTGGCGTTCTGTGGGAACGTCTGTTGTTGTACTTGTCACTTGGCTTGCTTGGAGATTTAGGCTTCCGTTCTCGTATTTCATTGATTTCTTCGTTATTTGTCTTATCCACTAGACTCATGGCTTTTAACTGGCTGCTAGCTAATTCACTTGAGCGGCAAATGTTGAGGGCTTTGTTGAGATCTAGACTGTCCTCTTTTAAAAGACGTAGTTTTGTTGCGTGTTCTCGTATACCAAGAACGAGTCGATCCCTGATAAGCTCTTCCGTTAACGGACCAAACTGACATGATGAAGCGCATTTTCTAAGGCGATTTACGTAGCCATCTACGGTTTCTTCTGGGCCTTGAGTACAGCTGTTGAACAGATATCGTTCGTACACCACGTTGCGCTTTGGTTTGAAGTAGGCTTCTAGCGCGTTTAAGCATGTGTTTACGTCGTTCTTTTCTTCGTCACTTAACTTGAGATTAAGGAATATTTGCAGACATTCCTTCCCCATTACAGAGCGAAACGTTGCTAGTCGTATCTTTGGGTCTTGCTGGTACAGTCCGGTTGCGACTTCGTAGTCCTCCCACTGTTGTTTAAAGAAGTCCCAATTGTTTACTTGATCTCCTTTGGTATTCATCGGCGTTGGTACCGGAAAATGCGACGTGAATATTGGTCCTCGTGGACCGCTGCTGGTCGAAGCTTCCTCCTTACTTGACATATTACTTCTTCAATGCCTCGGCAGTAGGAACTTGACGGTTTTTTTCAGCTACTTTGGAAGCGTTATTTCCAATTTATTTCTGACACCATGTTTCAAGACGTGTTCGTGTTGGTGGGGAAATAGTTATGCGTATTTAATCAAACAATCACTTCTCTAAGTATCTAATTACAACTGCGTAAGCTAATATTGTAACACGAACGAACGAACGAACGAACGAACGAACGAACGAACGAACGAACGAACGAACGAACGAACGAACGAACGAACGAATGAATAAAAAAGGGTTCACTAAAGGCGCGGACACACGGTACGACATCGAGCGCAACATTTCAGGTAATATTACTGAATTAAGATCGTTTTCTACTTCAACAAAATTGCGTCATGTAACAAGGTTTGCGACATCGATTGCCTGCAACATTGCGCGTAAGTTTTGCACCTGTGCACGTAGCTTGAACGAATGAATGAATTAATTAATTAACGGGATCTAACGTCATTGGTCTATCTATTTTCGTAGATATTAACGAATGTTCTAGCAACCCGTGTTTGAATGGAGGATCATGTTTTGATCAAGTCAATGGTTACATGTGCGCATGTGCAGCAGGATACACAGGAGTCCATTGCGAAACAGGTAAGAGTAGACTAACCAGTGCATCCAATGAGATGGAAAGTATCTTATAAGACGTCTAGACACAGAGAGTGTGTGGGCTATAGTTTCAAGCTCCACAAACAGCTCAGTCATTAGATGGCTGTCGTGTTAACCTAGTAAAGGCGCTATCGTCCCTTCAAGCTCAGCTCAAATATCTTACAGTTCAACAGACTGTAAAGAGCTCAAAAAACCTTTAAATTTTATTGATGAACTGAAACAACATTTTTGCTGATCCAAGTCAGATCATGGGCTAACTCATAAATCAGATTGATATTTACTGTGTTTGATTTTACGGAGGGAGAAAACCCCTCAAATCAAAGGAAAGACTTAATAAACTCTACTCACATATAATGCTGAGTCCAGGAACTGAAGTCGAAACCCCAGATGTGAGAGGCGAGTACACTTGATACCCACCATTGATCGAGATGTTGAGAAGAAAAGAGCTTCATCCTGGAAGGGAAAGGTGCACTAGCATCTTGGCGGAGTAAAGCTATTTAAGGCCCCGTCCACAATTTGCCGGATATGATTTGAATCCGAATTTTTATTTATTCGGTTAGGCCTATCGTCCACACTAGTCCGGGCGAATCCGGAACAATTCTTCACCGAAAACGATTTTTTTCGAATACGGTCTCCAGAGTGGAGCAATTTGAAAACGCCGGCTAGCCGTACTAGTGTGGACGGAGAACATTTCGTATCCGAAATTTTTCGGATACGATGATGTCATGATTGTCATGGGAACATGGCGGAAAGGCTAAAAATTCACCGCGGGCTCAATTTCAGCTTCGATGCACATGCTCAGATGTGTAATGAAGCGTTTTTGCCGCCTCGGATCGGACTAATGTGGACGCGAAACATTTTATCAGTTTATCCGTTTTTATGTGTGGACGGAAAACTTTTTTTTCGGTTTCGGTGTGAAAGTTGCGGATTCAAATTTATCCGGCATAGTGTGGACGGGGCCTAAGAGAATTTGCAACATGGATGTATTTGTTATTGGTAAATGAATCTTATTTGCTTCTACAGACATCGACGAGTGCTCTAGCAATCCATGTCTGTATGGAGCATCATGTCACGATCACGTTGACGGCTATACCTGCACTTGCGCCGGGGGGTATACGGGAACGAACTGTGAATCAAGTAAGAACTAAAGAAGTACAAACAATGTACCATGAATATTCTTCATGTCAGGGTATTAAACAACCTCTGGGCTGATCTAAGTCAGGGCATGGCTAACTCACAGATTAAACCCTGAAACAACCTCTGGGCTGATCTAAGTCAGGGCAAGGTTAACTTACTGATTAAACCCTGAAACAACCTCTGGGCTGATCTAATTCATCGAGGTAAGGGAAGGAGGTGGAGAGACATGGAGGGGGAGGAGGTAAGGGAAGGAGGTGGAGAGACATGGAGGGGAGGAAGTAAGGGAAGGAGGTGGAGAGACATGGAGGGGGAGGAAGTAAGGGAAGGAGGTGGAGAGACATGGAGGGGGAGGAATGGTAGAGGCCACTGAGAAAAAAAACAATTACTTCATGTTGTACTTATCTTCATAACAGATATCAATGAGTGTCTTAGCAAACCATGCCAGAACTATGGCGCTTGTAATGATCTCATGGATGGTTATAGCTGTACCTGTCAACCTGGCTTCTTTGGAACAAATTGTGAGACTCCGATCATAGGTAAGTCTATTACTCTTTTCCTCACTCTTGGCACGAGGGGAGGGGTTGTACCCATACAAACGCTTGCGCGAAACCAAAGATAAACTGAATCCTCTAAATTAAATATGTAGTGTAGCAGATACGACTACGACCTACAAACAAGAACCCCGGAACATAGTTTAGAGTGGGAGTCTGGGTGGGGTCGTTAATCTGGGGATCCCCCTAACGTCCAATTTAGACAGTCGGTCGAAAATTGCAATTACCAGTGTGTTTTTTTTAAATTTATTTATCAACAATATCTATACACAGGTGTCCAGTTCATCAAAGCTGGTTTGAATGGAGCTCTGTTTAAATTAAACTGACAGACCAAAAATATAGTACAAAATACAAAAATTAAAAACGTTACAAAGCACTAACTGAATAAAACACTTAACATGAAGTATTTGATGGCGCACAGGGTTAATCTTAGCGAGATCTAAAATGCTTTTTAAGGCCAGACTTGAATCTTGTTAAATCGTGTACCCTCCTCAGGTCCAGCGGAAGGTTGTTCCAGATCTTTGTACCGCTGAACCTGAAGGAGCTTGGATGTTTTCGCAAAAGGCGGACGGAGCAGATCTCTATGGCGCGTATTATATGCGTGGAAATTGCGCGAGTGGCAGAAATCATTAAGTAAATAAGGTGGAGCCAGGTTATGTTAACATTTAAACACTAACATGCATTTCAGGTAGTCCCGGCGGGACAGGAGTGAAGGCCCAATAACTACCGCGCAACCTGTGGCTGAGAGACTCAATAATACTGGCGGCGCACCTATGTAGTTTATCTAAGTAATCACGATCGGTCTTGCCACAGGAGTCCCACTGTAGTAGCACGATAGTCAAATATTGAAGTATAATGGTGTTGTACAGGGTTATGCACGACTCCCGCGGAATGACCTTACGCGCTCTGCGTAGCATACCGAGTCTCGAGGGGCAATTGGCAATTTTTTTGCATAAAACTCATGTCAAAGAATTAGGCAACTCATATTTGGCAGAAAACAGGGCTGAAGGGGGAGGGGAGGGGGAAGCTAGGCTTAGCGGATCCCTCCCGCCTTCGGAGTTCCCTACGATCTTTTAGACATAACTTTGAAGCAAGAATTCCATATCTCGTAAGAGTTTTTCATTCTAATCACGATTTCTTTTTCCTTTATGTGAATAGGAGGAGTGCCGAAGAAGTGAACCAAAATGTGGCAGCACTGTACACGGAGACGATTGCAGACAAATACCCCTCGATTGATTATATCATCCCAAACTATACTAGACTGATTCCATAAGACACAGTTCTCCCTCGAAAGAATGCGAATGGAAACGATCCAAATTGATCTTTAATTTGGACAGGAAAGAGAATTTGAAAATAATACAAATGTTGCTTATAAGGGATTATAGAGTGATGATACAATTAAGAAGCAAACGAGTAAAGGTCTCTGACCCGGTTGAGACGACTCAACTCAGATTCGCATTCGTTTATGCGTTGGGCTAAAAGGCGCTTCCAGATAGCCGTTTCACAATTCTACTCGTATTTTGGTTTATATAGGATAACTCAGTACACATTAAAATCATACATTGCACTAGACTATCAGTGACTCTGGGTAGAAAGCAGACGGTTTGAAAGCCCTACGCATTTAACACATTCATAATATGCTTGAACTAACATTAAATAGTTTAGCTAGAAAGTTTGTAGCACGTTGATGCTGGACGGTATAGAGTGTTAGATTTTCTTTTCTCTTCCTGCAAACGGCAAATATGACCACGTTTTCATCGTTTTCCTGTATTCTAATTTTAGTTATTACAAAATTTCACACATATTCTTTCGCTTTTCTATTATTTGGATTTTTTTTTTTGCGATTCCTTTTCAGTAACTAAAAATAATCTTTTGATAGTCAACAGACGTTTCACGTTTGCCTTGAACGTAAATCTTCTATAAATGTAATGTCGAACGGCTCGGCTTTCGTCGTTCTCACAGTACCGACTTTCAATTGCACAAGGGGAAATTAGTCCTACTTTTCTTTAAAGTTTCTTGCGAGAACAAGAAAACAAGCCTTAAGTTCAGTTCAGTTCACAGTGCTGTTGTGTACAAATTTGAGTCAAAAATTTTACGGTCTAACATCTTACCTTTCGTTCTCTTGTATCCTAGCGTTTGGCAAGTTGTTTTCAAATACCTCTTATAAGTATATTCTAAGTCTTGGACCCGTCTTAAGCAGGACCATTTCACAAGACGGGTTTGTCGACTCCTAGTACTCGCTCTTTACAACAGAGCCCAGCAAACAAACCAACTAAACAGCTTTGTCAACTTTTTTAATCAGGCAAGCACTAGCACTTTTCATAACACGGAGTGGAACGTAATCAAAATTCAAAAGGAATATCCACACACTTTACTAGAAATAGCAAAATATAATTGCTCCTTTGGCAAATTAAAGTGCACATGAACCCTTCGACAATACTTTCAGTACTGATTCTACACGAAGTAAATAGTTGAATGGTAAAATATTTCTTGATTTGAGTGATGCGTCTCTAAGTTATGAAGGTTTATACTTTCAATATGCTAATGAGTGTGACGTCTATTAAGGCTTAATCAAATATACAAAATCGAACTGGTTCATAGAAACAGTATTTAAAAAGCATCATTATTTTACTCATGGTTTACATGAAAGCTATTTACAATTTTAATTTTCAAAATGGCCAGCATTTAGTATTACTAGTTACAACAAAAACACTCAAATACCTTACCTGACGTCATCATCATTAACATATTGGAAGTATAAACCTTCATAACTTAAAGACGCATTACTCAAATCAAGAAATATTTTACCAATCAACTATTTACTTTATGCAGAATCAGTACTGAAAGTATTGTCGAAGGGTTCATGTGCACTTTAACAATCAACAAGGATAGAAATAGCTTACTCGCCGAAGACGTCTTTGTTATCATATCGCATGGTATTGTAACTAGATTGCAACACTTTTATTCATGGACAATAAAATAATTTTGTACACACAGAGAAGTTTTTTCATTATTTGCTGTCAGCTAATAAATTAATACTTAAATTAAAGACTTAAATTATGCTTGTTTTATGGTTATTTATAGATGATTATACAAGCTTAGTCTCATTGGCTGATGCTGGTGTGGTTGCCATGACATCATAGGTTGTCTGGTTGCCATGACATCATCACAGGTTGTCTGGTTGTCATGACAACACAGGTTGTCTAGTTGCCATGACATCATAGGTTGTCTGGCAGCATGGTATTTATACTGATGCATGGTTCTGGTTCAGTTTCACTTGCTGGACACTCAAAATGGACACAGTGAAAAACCTGCAGAACAGGAAGAAACCTTTTATTTATATGTTGAACGTACGAATGTCTACTGCCCTTTTCCATGGTATCCTAACAACAATAACTCACCTCATTGATGGTATTTTGGGTCCCGACAATACGTATAAAGGTTACAGTTTGAGGATCAAAAGTAAGGTACTGCCACGCCCTGTACAACAGAAACATTTAACTTCTTTTTTACACATATATTGGTGAATTGACGATTCTTAAAAGTCACGTGCATGCGGGCTTAGCCTCTCTCCTAAAATAGAAAACAAAAGTGGAAATTACCCTAACAAAAACAAATATTACCTGGATTCGAGGTTAAGCCCGCATCACGAGACTTTTAAGGATCGTCAATAATTTGATGTAATTATACAATTATTTATCAATCCAAAACAATTAATAGATACCTGCAATCTTCATTAGTTTTATCCACAATTCTATTCCATTTTTGGCGGTCATTGGATACTTCAATGTAGTAACGATAACTGCGATTATCACAATCCCACAACAGTAACCTACAGTGAGTGGGACAAAAACATTAAAGATGGTATTTATATTTCGGATAGGGATTCATATTTTTGTTATTAGTGTTACTAGGAGACACAAAATCATTTAAAGGGAATGCTATAGTTTGAAAATTTACAGTATTTTTTGATCCATTCATTTATTTATTCTATTTATTATTATTATTATATTTAAACAGGGAGGCCATGTCTCCAAGGAGTTTTTTAATGGGGCTGTGAGTGATAAAGTTTTTGACAGTATTTAACAAGTATTTATGAATAAAATATAAAGCATCATCTCTGTTTCCCTACCTCATAGTACTAATAAAGAATGGCTGCGCTAGTTGCACTACGATAGAACCACTGCCAATTTGATGACAAGTGTACCCAGAGTTCCAATCATAGCTCTTGATTTCTCCATTGAGCAGGGCATTCCAACTCCTACTCACGCCTTCGATGACACTGGCACTGGCCGACGGCACAGCCATGTTCTCTTGGGGTACTGATATGCAATATATATCATTTATTGTATATAATATGAGTGAAGAATATTTTGAATAAATCTGAATAAATTGTTCCATATACAGATATACAGAAAGCTCCCTTTCAATGCATGAAACACAAAGAATGTGTTAGCGAATTTATTTTTTGTTGCATCATTGTGAGGCATACTGGTGCTTACCAAGAATCCGTAAACATTACTTATCATAGAGTACACATTAAAAAAAAAACAATTGTTTTTAGAAGCTTGAAAAGTATTCTAATCATGAATGAATTCCTTTTAAAACCTCATTCATTCTTCCATTCAAACTGAAGGATATTTAGTCAAGGAATATTTGTACTGTACTTGTGATACAATAACTTACCAATAACAGCATCTTTGGTGATTTTGAATGGCTTTGTTGAGTACAGACACTCAAAATGAACCAAGTGAAATACTTTATTTACACTGCAGTAGGTTCCTTTAACCCTGATATATCTACAAGAAAAAAGAATAGTAGCTATTTGATGGCCATCTTAATCTTTCTGTGACTATTGAAAAAACTAAATGATGAAAACTAATATAAACTAAATGAATTTTCAGGACCTTGGCTGGTGTCTGCTTAACAAAGGATTTCAGCCAAAGAAAGGTTTGTTTTACAGTAAGTATGGGGGAAAATGTTTGGGACTGTACAACCAACTGACAGTCCATTTAATTAATGGTATTGCTGTAGCAGTTTGCTTCACAGTAAATATTAGGAAGAACATTTTGGGACAATTTTGGAGAAAGTTTTGGAAACTAGCTGAAAGGTATCACCATACCAATAAGAATGCTGCCCTACCTGACAACTCTTGGATTAAAATGGAGTGTCTGCCAAGATCGGCACAGAAACTTGGAGTAGTCAATAATTTTTACCCAGTCTTGATTATCCATAGATACCTCAATACAATATGAATATGACCTCAAGTCTTTATCCCACAGAAGCATTCTGATGGTGTTAATAATACTAGGTCGGCTGAGTGCAATACATATACCCTTGTCACCTTCAGCTATCAGATGCCGAGAGAACCCACGGTCAAGTTCGTAGTTGACTGTATCTGTTTCTAGGAGTTGTTTTTCACATTCCATCACTTCAGAGCCACACAAGGAAATAGGAATATTCTCATCACGAACTTTTAAAAAATAAAAAATAGTAGACAGATTTAGCAACATGGATACATGAGTTTGGGAAAGTATAGAAAAATGCTTAGGAAAATGGATAACTGCATCTGATAACTAATGTCTCGCTCTCTCTGCAAAAATCAACTTTATTTTATTACTATTTAATAAGAAGCAAGGAATGACTGCTACATAAAATCAGTTTTAACCAACTAGTGCACCATTACAGACCCTAGCAGGGCTCGTAAGAGGAAAAGGAGAGAGGACCAAGAGAGAAAAACTTGGTAAAAGTTTGCTTGCTTTTTCATTTTCCATTTAACACTTCAAAGCTATTGTTATCTGTCATTGGTAATATTTGACCTGTATTTCGGCCATTGGCAGTTCACTTTTTTGAGCCTTATGACAAACATTCTGATTGACTTCGGAATAATAAGGATATAACATTCCTGTTCACCTCATTAATGCTCTGCAGTAGATCTAATTCATACATGTGGGGCAAATTGGTGTTTACAATAGCTTACGTCACAGCAACTAGCCCTATAGAGTACATTCCATATGACTATGCAACGGCATGACACAATGACATGGTATGAAACTAATATCTTGTTGGTCAATCAAATCCAAATTGCTTGGATATTGCACCATCATGATTGTATATCAACTGCATAATCATATGTACTTTACTCCACTTTAACAACCACTAAACCTAAGATTTGTGCTCTCACCTAGGTGTCCACGGAAGTTCATTTCACTAACTTGGCTTTCAGTTTTAACTTTGATTGCATCAAGGATTGCATCTGCATCAAAGAACCTTGTAGGTCTAACAGTATGAAACAGTTCATTGAGGCTTATAAGAGTCAATCGTACTTGGTCCAAAACTTCCTTTATATCTTTCTCTGTTACCTCATTATTTGCATTTATCCAATCAGTCACTGAGCGAAATATTTGAACTTCTGCAGCACAAAATGAGTCTCTTTTAATTATTTCAATCAAAGAATTCTTCGATAACATTGAAAATGAATCTGTAGATAGCACTTCAGATGCATTTTGGTCCATAAAATCGAGACAAGAAGCAAACAAGTCTTGGAGTTGGAAAAACGACGACAAATCGAAAATCTGGCAAACATTCTTAATATCGAGAATAGCCTTAAGATATCCTTGAATTGCACTCTCTAAGGCCAAGAATCCATATTTATGAGCTAAACTTAACAGCTCCAGCACAATTTCAGGGCAATATTCACCTAAAAATATCTTCCCAGTGTAAATATACTTGAGTAGCGCGTCAAAAGCACTTGATGAAGAGTCTGTAATCTCTATCTCATTCGCTGGATTGGTTTCTCTCATTCCTCCGAACAGCAAGGCTCTGAAATAATCACTCCTTGCTGCTAGGATGATCCTATGCGCTTTGAATCTTTGTTTTTCAACTACGAAGGTGACATCAGTGAATTCTCTCGACTGATACAGTGAACCAGACTGAGATGACAACAATTCAACATGATCGATTCTAGCCAGCCTTAGATCTTGATTATCACCCATTACAAGCTCTTACACCAAGATAAATACTTATTCTATCTGTTCATGCAGGCAAAATTAGCTGTCAAGGCAGGTAATATGCTTTTTAGGGAGTTTTTTGAACCAACATTTGACAACATTATCTTCTTTTTGCATCTGCTGAAACTGGTTCTGAACAGATGCATGATGGGATCTCATAAGTAATCGAGTGAGACTGGGTACTACTCAACCAAATTTCCCATTTCAAACGTCATTCATTTTCAGTTTTCATCCTTTTTCTATTTTATTTTCCATTTCTAATTCGAAAACCTTAAAAATCGCATTTTTGATTGATTCTCCGCACAAATTACTTTAAAATTCATGTCTCTTTGACTTCTTATGGTGGGAAATTGGCTGTAATGTATTTTGTCACGCGATCAGTAAAAAAATAATACTCAAGGGAATAAAATGTGTATAAAATAGAAAAACATTGCGAATCAAGTTGGAGACGTTTTTGAATGATGAATTAATCATTACTGTAAATAGCGATAAATATTTTGCGATATGACGAATATTGCGAATCAAGTTGGAGGCGTTTTTGAATGATAAATTAATCATTACTGTAAATAGCGATAAATATTTTGCGATATGACAGTGCGTCCAACAGTAAGTTCTTCAGTGTCCAACTTCGGGACTAAGAAATAATTGCTGTTTGTTTTGCTATACTAGTAAAATGTCGACTCCATTTCATTTTGTTCTGGCTCAGTTAATTTCGACAAAGTTGTCCAAGCCCGGTTGAGTAATGTAGGAGAGCGTTGGATGGGTTTAAACGATTTATTGATATTCCAAAGCTGCACCGCTTGATGTTGCAACGCGCGCGTGGAAACCGTTGCGTCTAGTTACGTCACAATCAATCCACAAAGTCGGTTACGACAAAAAAATCCCCCCAATGGAGTGAGAAAAGTCTATATCATAACTCAGTGAACATTCATGGGGAGACAATTGTATGCATTTATATGTGATGTAACTGGCGCTTTTATCTAAATACTATGTCACAACCTTCAAATTCAAGTGTATTCAAGCACTCGTCTAAGTATGAAAAACTTTTGAGCCAACAGAAAAACTTAACTTGAAAAAAATATCAGCACTAATCATATAGGATGCCAAATAATTCCTTGCCAGAAAAAAGTTGAGAAATCAAAACTGTGATTACCCTGTTTGCCCTGTTTAGCTATACCGGTATAAGTATACAAAAAATGACTCAGCAGGGTTTTTGGTAGTGTAGTCTGGCTGTGATTTCTTTTGAATCACAGTTGTGAAAACAATGATGACATTCTGAATAAATACAGGCTTCTGAATCGACACATTTAATAGTCAAACCAGATATGAATTCCACGTCCGAGAAGATAATGAGGTCTTTGGTCTCTCTTTTTGTTTTTGTTTTGCTTATTCGTTTCTCTAAAGCACTCAAAAATGAAACCCTTGCTCGAAAAGGAAGTCTTCGTCGAGATACAGTCAATAAGTTTGGCTACGCTAGGTTTGTAAAACACGAGAATTCGTACCTCAATGTATCTGTGGCCTTTAACAGCTTTGTAAGAAGGGCAGGGGAGTGTGCGTTCATCTGCGCTAACTCTTCTATCGGTTTCTCGTTTAATTTCGCCATCAATGCTGATATTCATGGAAGACATATTTGTGAGATTCTCGCTACGGATAAGTACAACGCCTCGGACAAGTTTTCATGTAAACCTGGACTCAATCATTACAGTATCTATGTAAGTAAAATTCTTTTTTCATAAATCCAACACTTCAGTATACTTTTTTCCTTTTTATTTTATTTTATCTGTTTTTAAATATTCTAAGACTTGCCAAAACGTAGAAATGTATTTGACAGAACTTTTCTAAGTTGTTAAATTGTTTTTATTTTTTAATTTTTTTTATTTTTCTTTTTCTTTTTTTTGCTTATTGATACATAACTGACCACCTTAGAGAAATCTTTAAATGAAAACTACATAATATATAATATATAATAGCATAGCTAATCTGTTTTCATAGTGACTAATAAATTCTGCTTTTAATCTTTGTTTTAGTCGTTCACTATTCAATTTTTCGGAAAAAAGACTTTTCTAACAAGACGCCCCTCCTTCAAACTAGTTGAAGAAACGTGTCGGCAAGTATTTTATAAAGTTGGAGTTTGGCTCCTAAAGTGATTCTATAAACAAAGAAAACATGAAAAGATTTAATGTTTTCTTAAGATCTTTATTTTAATCTTATTCCTTGTGACTACGTAAAACGTAGGTAACGGCTCCTCTATTCTTGGCAGTTTTATTGACAATCATCAATAATGCAGCAAGGTCAGCTTAACATTATTTGCATCAAAACTATAAGAATCGCCTTCATAGAATTTCAGTTTTTGATGCATAAAAAGTTCTCAAAAGTGGACTGAATCTCAGTGGTAATCTGTAACTCTAGCACCGACTAAAAAAGGAAACCAAAAAAGAATCCATAGAAAAAGCAACCTCGAGAAGAAGTAGTTTTGAGATAAGTTTTTAAACTTACCTAAAAATATTTTAAACAATATAGAAATTGTAATCAAACGAGGAATTTCTAAACACTATTTTATAAAATGAAAAGTTATAACTTAATCAAATAATTAAAAAAAAAGTTGGGAGATCTGATACGCGGATCCTGAGATAGTCGGGTTTATAATTCCGCCACACCTGCCACCCTATCAATGGCAACAACGCTTACTTCGAACGATTCACGTCGAATCTGAACTCTACAAGTTGGAATAACATAATATTCATTTAATGGGGAATTTTCACTTCATTTGGACGTTTTGACAAAGCTGAATTCACTAATATCAAAGTACTTTACTGAAATCTCTAGTAAAATCGATATCTTTTTCAATTTTTAACATGTATTAGGTTATTCTAGTCGTTTTTCTGACGCTTGGTAAGCCAGGACACCTATAAAACGTCGTATCAACGATGACGTAAAATCATTGCATGGATTAGAGAGAGCCCAGTAAATAAAATCTAGATCAAAACATACGCCATGGCACGTTCTGTAACTAAGAACATACGCCATGGCACGTTCTGTAACTAAGAACATACGCCAGCACGTGCTCTGTACGTGGGCACACATGTACAATGAAATGTTTTGTACATGTTCGGCAAAACTAAAATAAAGGCTTATAAGAAGGCTCGATGGGGTTTTCTCGGGGGCTACCTTTGAAGTTCAAAGTGCAAATACGCGGACGCAAAAAAAAAGGAAAAAAAAGAAAGAAAGAAAAATGGTTTTGAGAGGTTTTAACGGAAAGATGAAATTTTTGAATTAAAATAAATTTTTGAATTTTCTTTCAATTGACAATTTCTTTTTACGCTAAGTCATGCTAATTTTCATTTTCCCTCTGTGTTTTGTTTGTTCGTTCAGAGCCCTTGTTCGTCATTCCCTTGTCGTAACGGAGCAACATGTAAAGCTATCTATGAAGAAAACAAATACGAGTGTCTCTGTAAACCCGGCTACAATGGAGTGCACTGTGAAAATGGTAAGTGAAAACAATGGACTATTGACGACTAATTTTAACCTTCACCCCACAATACCACCCAATAGCAGTCCCACTAACTTGACTCTTAAGGCCACGTCGGGTGGGATTCCGAGCGTTTGCGTACGAGATCGGCAGGTCTTCGTGACTGACCGTAATAACTTTTTGTTTTCCGAGTTCAGCAAACAAGAAAACCACAACATACACACTTGTAAACATACGAAAAAGATAAAGAATATAAAGCGAATTTAAAAAGCGGTAAAAATGATTATGATAATAATATAAAATGAAGTCAATACCACGTTTAATTAAAAAGCTTTGTAACTTATTCTTTAATGCGCATATGATTCTTTTATAGAATATGCGCAATATAAATAATAAATATTATTATAAATATCATTCTTTTAACAGGTGTAGATTACGAGATGGACGTTGCTCTTCATGGACATTCGTACAAGAATGTCACAGTTACAAACATCAAAGAGTGCTTAACGACATGTTTGAATGAATGTCGTTGTATGTCCTATCAACTGTTTGGTACGCGCTGCGAGTTGCTGGACGAGGACAGGCATACAGCACCGGCAGACTTTGTGCCGACACCAGGGTACAAATACAACGAACCGAAGCCAACGACGACACAGGTAAATAATATTGGACCAGACATGTCAATGGACCAAAGGTTGGGTCATCACGTGATAATTTTCCGCCATGTTGGATCTTGAATCAAAAACTTGAGAATTAATTAAGATTCTATTTTGATATTTTATTGTTTGTTTGATGATATTTTCTCCTGCAAATAGGGGTCCATTAATTGTGCCACATCCGGGACGCCAGCTTCAATGTCGTCATTAAACTGCAGCAATGGATGTTGTCAGAATATCACCTGTCTTAATGGAGGAACGTGTATCGAACAATGCAGCAAGGATGTCAGACCCAAGTTCCAGTGCCTTTGTATCCCAGGGATCTTCACAGGCAGAATGTGCGAGAAGCCCATGACCTGTGCCGCGCATGGCAAAGGACTTGTTTCTGGTCTTTATCCCATCGCTTTACCTTCTGGCGACAAGATGAATGTTTACTGTGATTTCCATTCACAACCAGGTTTCGTTTGGACTCTGATAGAGTCGTTTGGCTTTGCTAATATGTTAAAGTACCGATACAAATCCTTCATCAGGGATTTTCCTGTCAACCAAGCGGGTACTTTTAACTGGACTGACTACCGCCTGTCTCGCCTGGTCATGCTGCACATCAGAAGTAACTCGACTCTCTTTAGAGCCACATGTAAGTACGAGACTGACGGCCTCGTCACGCGGGACTACATTCGCGGTTTGCTGACCAACTTTGACATCATTATGCGTGCAAGTGGAGCCATTTGTGCGCATGTGCAGTACATTAATGTGCGAGGAATCAACTGCACCGAATGCACTACACATCTTCGTCAAGTTACTTCGTTACATGTTCTCGTCAACAGTGGTTTTGGAGCTGGTATGGGATGTGAATGGGATGGAAGTCAGGGGATGATGACGATTACAAAAACCACGGAAGAGGGCCGCAAGATTAAGTATTTTGATGTAAATTTTGGTGCCTATTTTGACCCGGTCAACCCTGCTCACCGATGTTCATCTTCGCCTTCTTCTACCACACAATGGTGGCTTGGTACGCCCGAGTACGTGTAATGAAGTTATTACGAACATTTGAGGCCCCTTTGATTCTATCATGGGTGCAGACATCGATGAACTCAATTCATTCCGAGAGTCACCAAACAGCAAGCCACCACAAATCGACTACTGAACTTTTTTCTCTTTTGGGAAACTATTTCTGTTAAAGACGTCTCTCGACAACCCTATGCTTACTTTCCTTTCCGACATTCAACACACGAACTATCTATAAAAGCATGAACTTGACTAGTAGATTGTACTGGGAAATCACAATGATAGAAATCTTCCTTAGGAATGAACTACGCTCGAAACTAAGGCCGCATGTTTGTCAATTAACGAGTCCAGTGAAACCAAATATTCTCACTTGTTGCTAAAAACTGTTCCACAAGGACTCATGTCAAGGGACCATACGTATCAATATTTTTCATAGAAAGCTTCTTCCGTATTTCCCCTCCAGACATCAAATGCTATACGGTAGCTTAAATACAGTGGGACATGCAGCAAGTTAGACGAGTTGCTGCAAATAAGAACCTAGTTGCTGCAAAGAAAAGACAACTTGTTGCATTTTAGACGCGGGTTGCTGCAAATAAGAATCTAGTTTCTACAAATAAGAATCGAGTTGCTGCATTTTAGACGCAGGTTGAGTTGCAGGATGTCTTCGTAAAAGCACTGTTTGCCAAAATTTGCTAAAAAGAATATACTGAGTAACCAAGTGCAGTAAATGCTCTTGTCCGCAAACTAGCCAGGAAAGTCACCGGGAAAGCATAGTTCAACTATCTGGTTATGCTGATCGAAGTTATACATAGCTAGGAATAATATTCTCTTTTTCCTAAAACGATTGCCTTATTGTTGAATATTTCAATATAGTGAGAAATTGGATTAAAAAAAAAAAAAAAAAAAAAAAAAGGAAAAAAAAAAGAAAGAAAATCCTATGTGCATAAGATGGGATTCAGACCCGCAACGAAAAGAAATTCCAAAAAATCGATTCCACTTTGCCATACCCCCGAGACATCCGCAGAGCTGAGGCGGCGTATGGACTTCGGACCTGACGGCGATTAAATCCTTCTGCCCTTGGGTGCACGAATTACGCAAGAAAATGTTCTAGCCAAAGCATCAGGGGAGAGACCAGCCGGCCCCCAGACCATATTGGCTAATCCCTTGCATCTCTGCCACGCACGGAATCGGTTGAAAAACTAATGTTAAAAAGTCTAGTCTAGTGGGTGCATTGTTTTCACGGCTATTGTTATGTTGATTCGCCTGGAACCGTGGTCCAGTGGATAAATCGTTGTCGTTCAAGATACTTATAGTCAAGCTCGTCTGAGGAGGGTTAGCATTTGGATGGGTGACCAAAACATTATACCTACTCACGCTTTTGCTCATTTTTATTTTTTCGATTTTAAAATAAAAGAATAGAATAATGAAACTTTTCTATTTTTGAGTAACCTTCTTGTCTATCTTAAATCCGTCAAATTGAAATTTGGCAAAGAAGAATCCCTTGAAGTCTCTCCAAAAATTTTTTAAACATTACGATTTTCAGTTGAAGATAATATAGGTAAGTTGTAGTGCTTGGGAACGAGGTTATTCCCAGCGAGGTCGGAAATTAATTTTTCCGAATTTAATTCCAAGGGCTTTCGCCCGGAATAACCTCGTTCCCAAGCACTACAACTTACCTATATTATCTTCTACTATTTCATTAGTGCCACGCGGTCCACATACTCTCAGATTTTCAGTTGCCTAGGAAATGAACAGCTGTAGTTATGACTAAGGAACCTAGCCTGAGGGTTATAACGAGTAGGCCTGGTATTTAAACCCAGGCCTCCCCGGTCGCGCAGCAAACCTTTGAATCTCAACAAAATCTGTCGATTTAACTTTAAAATTCCATAAATATACTTTAATATCATGATATTTAGAAGAAGGAGAGTCTTCCTGATAGCCTTGATAATATTGTGGTTTTTAGGTATAATTTATTTTACAACAGATTTTGGATTATTGTCGCGATCGCGTCCCAAGGTAAGAATTGACAATCATGCTGTTGAATTATCTTAACCAAAATATCGAAATCTCTAAGATATATATCATTAAAAAAAACATATCTAGCTTCCTTTGGGGTGTAATTATGATCCAACTTCTTGACACCGATAAACAAAAATGAGATCGGTGTTTGTATTGGTGGAGTTGGACCAGAATATGTCATGTAATAACCTGGTGCTTCCCCGGTATTATTTTAACGTGTATTTTTTACTGCTCAAGACTGAATTTACTCCACTTTAAATAATAAAGTATATTTAAACCTGTGAGATTAAATCATGAAGAGTCTTTGGGATTTATTTTATAATGGCTTCAGTGACACTTCTTTGTAAAATTAAAACATCTAATTTTTGTATAAACATATGGCTGCATAATTACCCGAACTGTTTGTAATACTGAAATACTGTTCAGTAAAGTATGATATTCGATGGTTTAAATCTCTTGATTTTATTCTTTACATACTATAATAAAATGTCAAGGGATTTAAAGGAAAGAGTAAAGAAGTAGTATAGATCTTGTATTTAGCTCAATGCCTATAGGGTTGGGTTAGATTATTAATTATTGATATTTGCCTTCTACTTGTACTTCTTCTTCGTCTTTACTTGAGACTCAAGTGTTCATCAGCTTTTCATTCA
The DNA here is from genome assembly GCF_029948245.1 of Actinia tenebrosa. NCBI lineage: Eukaryota > Metazoa > Cnidaria > Anthozoa > Actiniaria > Actiniidae > Actinia > Actinia tenebrosa. The sequence continues at coordinate 4,525,772 of NW_028292585.1, forward strand.
TCACCAAAATGCTGGAAAGAAATCGAATTAATAGATTATTTTAGCATACTTTACTAACAAAGAAATATAGAAATGCCTATGGATTGGCTACTAGCCATAATCATTGCTAATGTTAAAAAAAATATATATTCTTTGCTTTGTTTTTATTGCAAAAATTTCGTGAAAATTTCTCCTATTTTGAGTCCTCTCTTCTGAGTCAATAAAACATGATGCATAAATTCTTCATGTAAGTTCACTCAAGCTCGAAACAACAACAGATTTCCAGTTTGTTTCTGATTCAAAAGAAAGATTTAGAATTTTGAAACCCTCTTTGCATTTATTTACTACTTATATTATATAAGAGCCATTTTCATTAGTGACCAGCTCTAGTGACAATCACTCTTTTGAGTTCCCAAGCTGGTCGCTTATGAAAGCTTCAACCGTATTATCAATTGTACCTCAAACTTATAATATGCACAACTTGATCAATATTTTCTTTGTGTGATTCATATATTTTATACTCTTGTTTTGGAATAAAGTATGTCCATAATGAGGAAGGTATAAAACGACCACCCTTTGATGAGAAGAAATACCTTGAAGGAGATGCCTTGAAGCAAGGAGAAGATGCATATGGACAGAACCAATTTAACCAAGCTATAAGCGACAAAGTACCATCAGATAGAAATATACCTGACACACGTCATTCACAGTAAGTATAGAACTATGTTAGTATCTAATATATTTAGTCAGGTAATACCCTGATTACATAATGAAGTAATGAGTTCAAACCTTCAAATTTATTAAACCCTGAAACAACCTCTGGGCTGATCTAAGTCAGGGCACAACTAACTCACAGATCAAACCCTGAAACAACCTCTGGGCTGATCTAAGTCAGGACATGGCTAACACAAAGATCAAATCCTGAAACAACCTCTGAGCAGGTCAAAGGCAGGACATGGCTAAATCACAGGATTAGGGTTTATCTGGTTAGGATTTATGATGGGACTAGACCTAATGAACTATACTGCTCACATGTAATGCTGAGTCCAGGCATTGAACCCTGAGACCCTAGAAGTGAGAGGCAAGTTTATTAAAACTATGTCACTCTCATTTATTCCTACTTAATATGTTAGTTGGTGAACTACCAACCACAGTCGACCATGAGGGACAGTATATTAGCAGTACAGAACGAATTGCTGCAACCCAGATTTATAGACTAATTGTGCAAGAGCTCTTGGATCACAGAATCATTTTATTTCTTTTATATTTCTTTCTTTAGATGTTCAAGTCAAGTATATTCTAAATCCCTTCCAGCAACTAGTATCATTATAACATTCCATAATGAAGCAAGATCAACCTTGCTTAGAACAGTAAGAAGGTATTACAACAAAATAATATTTGATAGATGTGTTGATCATCACAGCGTTCGCTTAGATCGCTCATTCACTGTGATGATCAACACATCTATCATTATTTCACCACAGTTCTATCCATTCAATATTCACAAAATAATATTTATATTTACCAAAATACAACTTCGTCCTCTCTACAAGGTTTATGCAGTCGAATATAAGATTATTTTGTAAAGTTAAAAATTTAATCTAAGTCAAAAATAAAATTATTAGGTTTATGAAAATCATAAAAATCTTTAGAATTAAAGTTTTTGTTTCTGCTCATTCAAACCCATTCTGAAGCCCTTGAGTGTGGGGTTTGATGGGCAAAAATCTCTTGTTTATCATCTGAGGTCTATCGTATCCCCTCATTTTTACTGTTTCATATTTTCAGTATTCTTAATAGAAGCCCACCAAATTTAGTGAAAGAAATAATTCTTGTGGATGATTATAGTGACAATGGTGAGTATAGTCAATATTATTCTAACTTTGATGTTAAATAATTAAGTATGATAAACCCCCTACAATCTGGGAAACAAAGAATAAGAGTTTTATTCTTCTTATAAATGAATTTCATTTTAATAGTGGATTTTATCCACTTTTTCTTTCTTGTTTCATAGCTGGTAATAATAGGCCGCCTACGTTTGGGCACCAACAGGGTCCCCTAATACTTCTTATGAGCACATTTAACATGCTTTAAACATGAATAAAATGCATTAAACATGAATAAAAATATGTACAGATTTTGATAGTAATTAACTCATCGGCATGGATGAATTGGAGGGAGGATAAAAAACAGCAATTGAGCGCAATGTTTTGATCCGCGACGATCAACAAATGTAGCATGCCATGTGCTATAAAGCCCCTGAAGGCGCCCCCACAACAACCGAAGAGCGCTTGCCAGCGTGCCTTGATTTTAACTTTGCCTAAATTTCCTTTAGCCCCATTAATCCTGGTTTGTTTGCTACAGATGGTGATGGGGCTGAGTTAGTTGGATTACCAAAGGTTAAAATCTTGCGAAATGACAGACGAGAAGGTAAGAATAATAATTTGCAACTGATTGATGACAATTGTTCTAAAGGTACATATCTCAGGGGCCAGAAAGTGATGTTAAAATACATGTTACTTGCATGTTCTATGTGGTTGGTCTTCAGGATATCTTGAAGTCCAAAAATATCTCTAGTCTGTATACATAAGGTCTGTATACTCACATGGCTTCATTTTGTAACAACCTCCAGAATGACATCTGTTGTTATCGAGTAATGTTTGGACCACGTTGGTCATCTTTTCTAACATTATATTTTTGTTTGTCTTACAGGGCTCATTCGATCCAGGGTTAGAGGTTCAGATATAGCATCCAGTGAAATCTTAACCTTCTTGGACAGTCACTGTGAATGTAACACTGACTGGCTTCAACCTCTTTTGCAGAGAGTAGTAGAGGTACAGAAAAACAAGCCTATATATGCATGTAGATTTATACCTATATATTGACATGCTTTTGCATAACTGTTCATTCCCACTGATGATGGCTAGTAAATTCTACCCAAAATATTAAAATAAATCGACAACATGCTATCTTAACTCCTCCACTCAGCCCTTTTTTGGTCTCATTTTTGACTCCATTAGTACTGCAATAGCATATTTTAAAATACAAGACACCAGAGTTAATTTCATACTAATGTATTATTCTTTTTGTTATTCAGGATAGAAAAGCTGTCGTCAGTCCTATTATAGACGTGATTAGTATGGATGACTTCAATTACATCGGTGCGTCAGCAGACATCAAAGGAGGTGAGCCGTATCACTGTTATTTTAAAGATCAGAGGAATTCATTCAATAAGCAGATATTGGATGTCAACGTTGTTTAGTTTTACATTACAGAGCATTCATGTGATGTCACTGCGACCATGTTAGTGTACCAAAACAATACATTTTCTTTCCTCAGAGAATTCCATTTTTATGCAAAACGTGTGCAGGAAGTTTCCATTGCTAATGGTACACCAATATGGCTGCCTTTTCACGTGATTGTCAAAAAGGCTCTATATATTTACCCATTTGCCCATCTTGTATGTCTTGCAAAGGAATATTTGACTAGTATATAGGCTCAGGTGTAATAATTACAGTTGTAGATATACTCTATCTGTATGATTTTCAATTACAATTTAAGACACAAATCCTGCTTGAATTTGCATCCTATTTACCTAATATTTTTTGTAGGTTTTGACTGGAGCTTGCATTTCAAGTGGGATAACTTAACTCCTGAACAGAAGCAAGCGAGACGGAACACTCCTATTGCACCTATCAAGTAAGACAACACTTATTTGTTTCTGGTCTCTGTGTTGTTATGAATGGTAGAGCAAGAAAACCTGACTCCAAACCTGAGGAATTGCATTTTCTCTATCCTCTTACCGCATAATAACAATGTTGTGATTACCTCTCCTCACCAATATAGGACACCAATGATAGCAGGAGGTTTGTTTATGGTCGATAAGGCCTGGTTTGAGAAGATTGGAAAGTATGACGTCATGATGGACATCTGGGGTGGAGAAAACTTTGGTAAGTAAAGCCCCGTTTACACTAGCGATTTTTGCTGCGAATTTTTTGCGATTTTGTCCATAATAAATAATGGTAAAGAATTTACTTGTAAAGTTTTTTTCAGGATACCAAGATTTTCCTAGACGAATGTCTCTTTTGAAGGATGAGACAAAAGATTTCATATTTCCGAAAATTGCCACAAAAATCGCAGCAAAAACCGCTAGTGTAAACGGGTTTTAAGACGAACTGTGCTCTCAAAGTAAAGCAAAATAATCCTAGTAAAGCTTCCTTCTTACTATACTCCAGTTTCGAGTTCTCTGTTGCTCAGGCTTAGCCTCAATTTCGTGTAGAATATTCATGTGTTCCAGTGAAAGTCCGTGGAATTTCAAAGTGTTTGTATTGTTGAAGTTGTGCATTCTTTACTTTACTGTTGGTATTTGTGAATAGTTAGACACTGAAATAAGGCTAACTTTGAGAAAATGGGTGTAATAAAGAAATATAGCATAGTTTTATTATTGAATTTAAAAACGGCCTGTTATGTCTTTACAAAATAGCCAGCCATTTAATGAATTTAAATTTGGTGTTACACTTCCCATTTTGCATTCCAGAAATCTCCTTTCGCACATGGCAGTGTGGTGGAAGCATGGAAATCATTCCCTGTTCACGTGTGGGTCACGTGTTTAGGAAAAGACATCCCTATTCGTTCCCTGATGGCAACGCTAACACATACATGAAGTAAGAAAGCTTGTAATTACCCTGCGAGCAGAGCTTTTTTTCTGACCCTCCGTGTGGTGGCTGGTCGGGGAAAGAGTATTTTTTCTCCCCGACCAGCCAGCCCACAGAGGGTCAGAGAACCTCTGCTCGCAAGGTACAGTAGCTTGTAATATGTTACTGAACAGTTTTCCTGTTATGAAAAGTGCACGAATCCTAACCAGTTATCATCTATAATGTCCCATTGATTTTAATTATGACGTATGACACTGTTTTAATCGTAGGAACACAAGACGAACAGCAGAAGTGTGGATGGATGAGTACAAGAGATTCTACTATGCAGCAAGACCGATGGCACGAAGCGCAGCCTACGGAAAGTAATTATTACCAAGTTTTATGTTTTATAAGTTTTAAACCCTTTTTAATTTTTCAAATTTAATAAATTAGCCACAAAAATCCAACAATTACAATGTAAAAAATAGAAAAAAATAATAGAGACAACATAGGGGGGAGGGGGGATGGCGTGTAAGGATAAAAAAAAAAAAGAACTTGCGCCCCACTTAACATTTCCCTCCAAATATGAATTTTCTCGATCTATACGAGACTTTAAAATTCGTTCATTTTTCTAACCAGTGCTGTTTTTTTAGTGTGATGGCGCGAAAGGAGTTGCGGTCCAGGTTGAAATGTAAGCCATTCAAGTGGTACCTAGAAAACGTATACCCAGAGCTACAGTAAGTGATCTCTTGTATCTTTGTTTGGCCTTCGCGACAAAAAAGAAAAAAAAAAAAGAAAAAAGAAAAAAAATTGTGGACGTCAATCAAAGTCTTTCCATGACATTGTCGAAATGGCACCTTCCAATGGAATATGAAGTGCATTGACTATTGTAATGATTTATTGAGGGCCATGAATTAATTAGTATTGATACTCTATTTAGTGTTTGTCTCTATCCGTGCTATGTATATCTATACTAATAAAATAACTGTCCACAGGATTCCTGATAATCAAGACATTTCATTCGGTGAACTAAAGCAAGGAAAGCGATGTCTAGACACTCTTGGCAGCCAGGCGGGTGGGACTGTAGGCATGTTTGACTGTCATGGACAAGGTGGTAACCAGGTGTGTATCCATGGTAACCACTATACTGGCTCACTATATTATGGTCGTGTGATTTCTACACTTAACACTTCCTATATAAGGGAAAGCTCAGTCTGTAAAGTTGTATTGAACAATGGTTTTAAAATCACATGGATTGGAAGCATTGATCACTTTTCTCGTTTTCAGGAATGGGCCTTGACGAAAAAAAGTACGGTTAGACATTTAGATCTTTGTCTAACCATTCCTGGTACATCTCCTGGTTCTGTCGTAAAAATTGAAGGCTGCAGAGATGCCGATGACAAACAGGTAAGGCGACCACGTGAGTTGCCATATCCTAAAGCATGTGCTTGGAACTTTCACCAATCGCCACACCCTTCGTTTTCTCACATTGTGATTGACAGCAGCTTTTGTTGGGTCCTTTCGGCTCTTAAACTTCGTATCACGTGACATCACGTGTTTAACCCCCATCTATTCATTTTCATTTTCCAGATCTGGGAGCATACACCATCGCGGTCAGTGCGTCACAAGTCATCGGGCATGTGTCTAGACAGTACAGATTCTAAAAGTAAAATAGTGCTAGAAGTATGTAAAGAAGGGACTTATTCACAGATATGGCAGTTCTCGCTGAATATGAGTTAATAATAGATACCCTAAAATATATATTGTTTACGTATAAGAATATATTTTCAAATATGTAAGTTTTACTCGATGCATAGGAGGAGGGCTTTTTTAGGCAGTGCCTGAAGCAGACGTTCCCTGTTACGTCGGCGTATTCAAAAATATACGGATTCGACCGTTCAGGACAGAAGGCCAATCCGCAAGAAAAAAGGTGCTGATTCAAAAATATCCGGATACGTGTGGACGGGGCCTGTAACATACCGTAAGAAGTGATTATATACTATATGACGAATGTTTAGCCTTATTGTTAACTCTTTTTTCTGATCAAACGAAAGAAGTTTTGTTTGCCTTAGCGTGACGTGACGTGACAGTGAAACTGAAACCTCAAATATACCGCAAGAAATTATGATTTAACATTGGAAGTAAGGCGAATGTTTTAGACGAATGTTTAAGTCTTCGGTTGTTCGCACATGAACTTAGACAACAGTTTTCTAAAATCCCACCAATAACGGGAACTGATGTCAAATAACTCTATTTCTGGAAGTTGTAGTCAAACAGTTTTTATATTTTAAGAGCAAATGATTCAATAACATAATATTACATTAGCATTGCTTCAGCCATATGTAGTTGCACTTTTTAAAGCCGAAAACTAGAAATCAAACCACAATATTTTGCATAGAAACCATTTATATTATTAAATAATTTGATACAATATTAGATGGAAAATGAATAAAAGTTAAAGCAGTTACTTTCATATTTATGTCAGGGGCGGCGGAAGCTAAAACAATCTTTGGGGGAGCACTGCAAAAATCACAACAATAACTTAATAACAATAATAAAAATCGAATCTATGCATTTATATTTCATGGGAACCAATATTTTGAGGGGGAAAGGTTCCCATAAGAATTTCGTGCGGGTGGGGGGGGGGAGGCTGGCGGCCCTGCATATATATTTATTTTTTTCATTAACTATTTTGATCTTATCCATGAACCAGAGCGGTTAATGTCTCGTGATTTTTGCATGACTTTTATATTGCGTGACGATACCTTCAGTTTCCAAGAAACTTTCAGTTATTTTTGCATCACACTCTCATATCTCACTTGCGGGACATCGTCAACATACTACTGGTATAAAGATGGACAATGGCAGCCTTCACGATGAGTGCGAAGTCCCAATAGCTCATGCAGATCGGAAAGAAATCAAAGTCTTGGGTGCTTGGAGAGTCCATATTTTCTGGGCCAATATTGTCTTCGCTTTCATTGCAGTTGCCGGACAGGTTGGACAAAGTGTAAGCCTTCCTCTGTGGCTGGCTGCAGCAGAAAGCGAAAGAGTACACGCAAACTCAACAAGCTCTTCGGAGGGAAAAATGGACGCATACTTCGTCTTATCTTTCGCTAGCTTATTTTTCGTTGTTGCTTTTGGAGTGATGATGGTTGTGATAAGAGCGTTTCTCCCACAAATGCTTGGACAAACGGAAATAATCTTTCCACACAGGCTTTTGATTGCCGTTGGTGTGTGTGACGCTTTGAATGGTGCACTGGTTGTCTTTGCAAGTCCACCAAACAGGACGGCTCCATATCTACAGGCTATCTTGGGTAACTTTATGATCCCTCTGATAATCCTTATAAGGTAGGTACAGAAAACTGACCAAACTGACGCTTTTTGCTTGAGACCAGTCGTTACATGTAACAACTTATTTCATTTTAGAAAAATAATAAATCCATTTAGAATGGACTGAAATTATTCGTAAAACATATCGCCACTTCGCAAGATTACGATGTTTCACCCTTCCATGTGTCATCATCTTCAGGCTAGAGATAGTGATTCTTGCAATTAGGTGTGTATTAAATACTTCTTTTTGCGTGTCATTTTAGAGTAATCATTCTCAGGAAGCGACCTACATTACGAAAGTTCATCTGTGGGATGGCTGTGTTGTTGTCTCTGTTCATCTGCTTGCTGCCATCGATTTTTCCTAAGCATCTTGAACCAAAGAAACCCCAGGAATCAGGAGAAGGAGCAAGTGGCGCGAAGGGAGCTTTGTGGGCCCTTTGTTTCATGATTGGATTTGTGAGTATCGCCAAATTTGACTACGCTCACCAATGATAAGCAACGTTTGGTTTCAAATATTCTTTCTTTAATTGTCCTGGTTTTACGAAGGTAGTACTTAATAGCCAGTGGCTAACAAATCTGTAGACCTCGTTCCATAGTGAAATCGAGGGAGCACATTAAAATTTTGTTTGTGTAAAGACAGTTATTGCTCTTGGTTGATCTATCTATCTCTTTTTACACGACACTCCGCTCCTCGCAAGATACTCGCCTGCCATTAAAGTGTAGCGCGAACGTAAACAAGCACTACAAGGAACGCCTGTCATATCTTAGATTACGTGCGATAAAATTAGAAAATTAAACGAGACTTACCTGTAAGGTGAAGTTTGATTGAAATTCTACGAGTTATTGGTCAGGAGCGGAGAAGTCACGTGAGATAGCACGCGGCAAGCAAGCAGTCAGTTTTTAAAAAATGCGAATAGACATTTCTACTCGTATTAGGGTAGGGTAGAAGCTGGAAATTATTATTGTCAAAGAAGGGTTGGGCACGTGACTTCTCCGCTCCTGACCAATAACTCGTAGAATTTCAATCAAACTTCACCTTACAGGTAAGTCTCGTTTAATTTTCTAATTCTACTTCGTCATTGGTCTAAGTCGCTACGAAGTCACGTGAGATTTTAAAGCAAATGGCTATGAGCATATTGTTATGCATACGAACCACACGTTTGCTATTACGAACATAAACGAAATTGGTTTAATTAACGTTAACTGATTTTAAAAGATTATCACCAAAGTTGTCTGATTTACGACTTGTAACTGGCTTACAGTAAAACTTCCTAAAAGTTTCAGCATTTGACCAACCGGCAGCCTCCATGATGGTGTGTATTGAGACATTGGCTGCTGTTGCTGCTGATGTTGAGGCTGACCTTGTGCTGTGTCCACTAAATTTAGAAGTGTCAATGCCAGAGTTCTTTAACACCTCTCTTAGCCAGCGACTGATGGTCTCAGAGGAAACAGGCTTAAATGGTTTACAATAACTAATTAACAATTGGTCGTGAGCGCCCCTTAGCAACTTAGTGCGCTCAACATACTCTCGTAAGAAAGTTATAACACACAGTTGGTTGTCCTCATCAAAAGCTTTGAGTTCCAGGCGACCAAAGTGTTTTCCTGGTTTAGAGGTTTTCAATAGTTCTCGTATGTGGAATATACATGTTGTTCCTGAAAGTGTCATCTGTGAGATATTAAGAGCATGTAGAGTTTGGCATCTTTGCCCAGACAGGAGTGCAATAAGCATTGTTATCTTGAGTGTCAGATCCTTCAAGTTAAGCAAGTGTGGAGGTGACAAGGTTTTTAAGTATTTCAGTACTGTAGATACATCCCAAATTTCTTTATATCGTGGAAAGGATGGTCGTATGTTGTAAACTCCTTTTAGAAACTTGGTTACCAATGGATGGTCACCAAAGGTACAGCCCTCGGGTGGTGAGATGACTGTCGACAGTGCAGAGCGTGCAGTATTAATGGCACTGTAGGAGAGCCCCTTTTCGTAAAGTTCGCCCAAGAAGTTTATCCCGTTCGTTACAGAGGACGAAATTGGATCAATTTGTTGTTCACTACAGTACTGTTCCCATCGTGAGAGGTATGATTTATATTGTTTCTGAGTTCCAGTTCGCCAGGCTTGAAGGATAATGTTGGAAGCTGTGTCTGAAAGTCCCTGATGAGTGAGTCGTGTCCCGATAAGTGGCATAACAGAAGAGTCAGTGTCTTGTGTAATGGATGAAGCAGTTGTGGTTGTGCCGGTAACCAAAGAGTGTCTTTTTCCCTAGGTAAGATGACAGGAGATGCAATAAGCATATTAGCTAAGTATGGCCACCATGGTTGAGTTGGCCAGTGAGGTACAATTACAAGGCCTGTAGCTTTGTCCTCGTGTATTTTGCTTAGTACTTTTTGGATTATGCAGAAAGGGGGGAAGGCATAAAAACATAGCTTTTCCCATGATATATGAAATGCATTCACTGCCCATGCCCCTGGATCTGGGTGGTAGGAAACATATTTGTTGCATTTAGAATTTATTCTGGATGCAAATAAATCAATATCTGGGGTAATGCCCATTTTATCAAAAACCTTGGTGGTGATTCTGGGGTTTAAACTCCATTCAGTTTCCCTTCGTGTTTTTCTTGATTCTGCATCAGCAGATATGTTATCCTTTCCTGGGATATGGGATACAGTTAGCCAGATATTGTGTGATATGCACCACTCCCAGATTTCAATAACTAATCTGTTTATATCTATAGAGTGGCAAGTTCCCATTTGGTTTATGCAAGCAACTGCCGTTGTGTTGTCAGCCAACACTTTGATTGTTTTCCCTGTTATTGTTTTTTCAAAGGACTTCAAGGCAAAAAAGACTGCCCTTGTTTCTAGATAGTTTATATGGCTTTCTGCCTCATCTGAGGTCCAGCTGCCACCTGTTGAAGTGCCCCCTAGTGTGCAGCCCCACCCCTTTTTTGAAGCATCAGTGGTCATTGTGAACTGGGGTGCTTCATGGTTGACTGCATTATAGGCTGTCTCGACTGATTTAACCCACCATTCAAGTTCTCTTAAAGCTTCAGGTGAAAGAGACATTGGCCCATCAAAGTTTCCCCTATTATTTTTCAGGGCTTGTATTTTGTCTAACTCTAGCCACCTATAGTGTAACGGCCCAAACATTACACCTGGAAAGCTGGAGGTAATGAGACCCAAAACCTTAGCTACTGTTCTGATGGTTGGCTGGCTAGTGTCTAGAAGCCTTTGACATGCACTCTTAACGTTTAGTGCTTTTTCAGGTGTGAGGGAAATTTTCATGCAGGAGGAGTCTAACAGGAATCCCAAGAAAACAAGCCTTTGAGTTGGGACTAAAATAGATTTTTCTGGGTGTATAACAAAGCCTAAGCTGTTGAGTAGTGTAACTGTGTCAATAATGTTCTGGGCACATGAGTCATAAGAGTCAGCCTGTAGGTATGAGTCATCAATATAACCCACAGATAAATGTCCCATTTTTCTCAATGTGGAGTATGCAGGTTTAAGCAATTTAGTAAATTTTCGTGGGCAGGGCGCAAGGCCATTAGGGAAACATGTGAATTGATATAAATCACCTCTCCATTTAAATTTGAGGTATTTCTGGTATTGTTTAGCGATGGCAACAGAGTAATAGGCATCCTTCAGGTCTATAGATGCCATATAACAATTTGGTTTCATCATTTGAACAGCAGTCCATACTGTGTCCATCTTAAAGTGGTGATAAACAACATATTGGTTTAAGGATTTTAAGTTTAAAATCATACGCCATGAGCCATCCTTCTTTGGACGGAGGAATATAGGGGAAATAAATTCCCCTTTTTCATGAAAAGACTGCTGAATCACACCTTTCTGAAGTAACTTTTTAATTTCAGAATCAATAAATTGCCCTTCCTCAAAAGACCAGTTCGGTTGGAATGGAGGTGTAATGCGTATCGGAGTTTGTATAAACTCGATTCGTTGACCGGATACGGTCTCAAGAATTTCTGGATCAGATGTCAAGGTTCTCCATTTGTGGAGATGGCGTGAAAGCTGCCCTGCCTGAAAATTTTCTGTCTTTTTCCTGCAGTAATCCACAAGATCTGGTATCATCAAGTCGTATTCGCTTACCTGAAGTTGTGGTAATTCAACAGTGTCTACTTTTTGTGCTGTTGTTCGGCACTTTTCGTGCGGGGGTAGTTGTTGTGGCTGTATCGCCTCTTGTATCCCCGACTGGGTGTCGGGTTCCCTCGGCCTAAAAAAGGCTTGCCTGACTTTGTTTCATGCTGATAATTTCGCCTCTGGTTAGGGTTCGAGCTTGTGGTATTCCCAATCTTGTTTGCAGCTCTAATGTGAGTCAACTGTGTCTGCAGTTCATCTCCGAACAGCAGATCAGTCATCGGCACGTTGGCCGAGCAAAGGTCACTGTAATCCTTGTGTAAGTTTGGTTTTATTTCTTCGCGACGAAGTTGTGAGATTTCGAAGCTCGAGTGACCTAACAGTGCGACGGCATCAGTCGTCATGATCACTAGATCATTAAGCTCCTTGCCTGATTCAGAATTTTTCTTTAAATTGAGGAGAGATTCTGTTAATTTGACAGCTATGTGGCCGACCTTGGTCACGTTCGTTTGTAGGCGGGAAAGTTTGAGGTCTTTACCTCGGGCTGGCCTTGGGAGTTTGCTCCAGATTTCTTCGTTCACTTTTGGAACGATGACCTTACTACAATTAGAAGGTCTGTGATATTTATCACATTTTTCTTTCAGATGATCGTCGCTGAGCTTGTGGAGCCAGCTTGTATTAGCGACCTTTGCTAATTTTTCTGAGACCGGTTCGGCGGTTCGCTCGGTCTCATTTAGAGATTGCACAATGTCATCAAGCAGGCTGTCCTCGCCTTCGGTTTTCGTACTACTATTCTCCGAGTTGTTGTGCCCATCATTTAGTAGGGCTGCGACACTGGCTTCAACACCTGATTCAGGTGAATTTCGTGGCTTTTTTGCGGCAGTTTCTGCCTCATTTAGGCCATCTTTGTTGTGAAGTCGTTTGAGCGATTTGCCCATTTCTGTCATGTTGTCGTTCATTCTTGCTAATAAAGCCATAAGGGTACTTCCTTTTGGTGTTTCTTCTGTTCCATCAGATAGTTCGTCTTGTAGTGCAAGTATTTCTTCATCTGTTGAATTTTGTGCCATAATGATAAATATTCGCTAGAGGTTTGCTTTCGCAAACCTGACTGCTCGATCACCAAGCGCAACTGACTGCTTGCTTGCCGCGTGCTATCTCACGTGACTTCGTAGCGACTTAGACCAATGACGAAGTAGAATCGAAGATAAACCAACACAATCAAAATTTTAACGTGCTCCCTTGGTGGAATCGGCGGAATAGATTTTATGACGGTTTTGGCCGCCATTTTGACGAGTAGGCAAAAGACTAGAAGCCCACAATAAAGAGAAAAAGCAAGAACTGATAGTTTTTAACACTGTTTCGCCGTCACACCGCGACCGGCTGCCGGGCATTTAGACACTGCGAAGAGCGTATGGGACTTCGTAACTGCGCCTTCTAGTCTGTTGCCTACTCGTCAAAATGGCGGCCAAAACCGTCATAAAATCTATTTAGATATTGACTTCGGAGAAGGACAAAAAAAACCTTTCAACGTATGATACTGACTCGAGTTTCTCTTTTTGTTTTCATCGTGAAAATATCGTAGGTTCCCGCGGCCGTGATGAACGTAGTGGAAGAAAAAGGCCTCAAGATGCAGAACGTCATGTCCAGACGTGGCGTGAATATCGTCTATTTTCTTTTCTGGGAGTCTGTTTATCAGCTGTTAGCAGTAATGGCTCTCTTCTGGGTGGATATCATCCCTAGCTATGGATTTGCCAAGAATATTTCCCAATTCGGCAAAAAGTAAGTGTGCTTTAAGACAGTTTTATGGTTTCTCTGATATTCAATAGGCTTTTGCATTCTGAACCAATCAGAAAGCAGGAAAACACAGACCATCCAATCATAACGCTCGGATAAGGAAGCCATTTAAGGTTTTGCTCTATGTACCAATCAGAAAGCACAGACCATTCAATCATAAGTCTCGTATAGGAAGCCATTTTGCAGTCCTTTCCAATCACAAATGTTCCAACACCAGTTTCTCCTGGACATTTTTATTTATCTTTGTTTTTGTCGTTATTGTTTAGCTGGTGGTTTGGTTTGCAATGTTTCTTTGGTACAGCTGGGTGCAACAGCAAACCAGGTATAAGGGGAACTGTGTTTGTAGTGATGTACATGTTGTCCTACCTTGGTGGTGGCTTACTCTTGAGATACTCCGAGGGTGCTACTCTATTAGCTATCGTAACTGTAAGTCAACCACTTTACTTTTGAAATGGGTTGCCTGTGGCATACACCACAGGTAGCCCAAAACTATTATTTTTCTTGTCTTGATTAACCCTTGATTCTAATTCCTTTATAACCGATTTTCTTTCCAGGCTTTGGTTACTCCACTTGCTTTTCTCTTCTGGACTCTATTCAAAGCAGAGCCATTCAAATTTAATCCAGAAGCTCACAATTCTACATATTTTAGTATTGGTGCACTGGTGATCATGATACCAGCCCTATACCTTTATAATACAGGGTAAGATAACATTGTACACAGTTTAAGTGTACTTCTCATTCCCATGAGGATTATTACTTTGCTTACTGTACATGACTGATTGACAACAGACATACAAACTTACTAGTTATAATAAACCAGGTTTGAGTTTGGTGCTTTCCTTGCTTCTCATTCCCTTGAGGATTATTACTTTGCTTACTGTACATGACTGATCGACAACGGACATATATACTTACTAGTTATAATAAACCAGGTTTGAGTTTGGTGCTTTCCTTGCTTCTCATTCCCTTGAGGATTATTACTTTGTTTAATGGTCAACAAGCAAATAAATTTATATAATTCTTGAAGGAATAAAGTTCAGAAACATGTTATAGTCAAGTAGAAAAAAGAAAACTCTACATCTATTATTAACCTTCTCACAAAATTGTCACATTGTTTTGACCAGTTTTATATATGTTACAGAGCTCCAGAAGTTGATCTTGAGATAAGCCGAGGCCATATGATTCACAGCAACACAAGTCCTGAGCCATCAGAAGAGGATCCTCTTATCAACAAGACCCAGCCATAACTATAAATAAAAGAACCTCTATATACGATCAATAAAAAGAAGAAGATCCTACAGTAGTTGACAAAAAATAACTTCAATATTTTAACTCTCTTGCGAAATTGGTTAATTTTGGTGTGAACTATTATTATAAGTAAGATAACTCATTAGATCTTATGCTCTTGACTAATAGCCAGGGGTGGATTCAGAAAAAAGGGCAGGCAGGAAGGCAGGCTGGGCTGGAAAACTTCATCTTGAGAGAAAACCTTCAAGACCGTATGCAAATACGATTGCATTTAAAGAAAATACATCACTTAAAAGGGGGGCATGGGGCTGACCCCAAAATCTTCACGCACAAATTAAAATGATTCTAGAGAGCTTTGTCACTATTATGACTCTTTGATGAACACAATACATAATAGTTTTACATTGGTTTTGAGACGCATACCATGGAATATCCCACGAGTCTTGTAGTTTCTAGCATACACAAACATACAAAGACTTTCAGATCCACTAATCTGAGAAAGGGGGGCTTGCATAACAAAAAGCATTAGATTGATGTGGATGAGATCAAACAGAAAATTGACCATTGATCTAATGAAGAAATAGAAAACACGCGTGCATGTTGTGTGCTGTCATAAAGCACGCGGGGGTTGGCAGAACACGAGAGAAGTGTTAGGAAAAGCATGACGTGTAGTGGAGTGCTTCTTGACACTTTTCGAGTGTTCTGCCAACCCCAAGTGCTTTATGACTGCACACAGCACAGCAAGCAAGTTTTTTATTTCTTTTATGAAATACAAATTACAATAATAGATAGGAATGACACAACGGAAAGTGTGCTCTCATAAAGCATGTGCTCCAAACCAATCAGAACGTGACATTCATAACAGTTATTTTATAAATGCTTGTAATGTTTTGTTTGGAGTTGTTGATTGTGTACCATCAAAAGATCTGATTAATTTTATTATTCTTTGCTCTAAGTATTATATACATAATTGCAGACTACATAGGACTGAACTTGATTTATTTTAAACACAGTACAAATATGCTTATCTATAAACCATTCGTCTAGAAAATTTGGAAAATTTGAAAATGGAAACCTCTATTAAACATATTTTTTTGATATGATAATCCCTGTATTTTTGAAAGTTGTGAATTTGAAAATTAATCCCCCCTAATTTGTAGATTGCAATGTGCTAAGTATTTTTGTTTTTCTTCTTGAATGTGATGTGAATAAAGTATAATTAAAATAAAAACAATTCAGCATTACAAGAATCCTGTATTTTGGGAATATTTTGCACAAAAAATACATCTCAAACCTGGATCTCAGTCTAAAGGGCCCCATCTCCTCTCCCCCTCCCCCCTTAAATCCACCCATGTTTATTTTGACTTAAAGTTGCAGGGTAGCTTATACGAGAGACAAGTGGGATGTTACATGACATACCACACAAAACCATTGTTAAATATTTTATCCTACACAATTAACAACATCTGGGGATTTACTACATTTACTCAAGAAATCCAAAACACCACAATACCTGACGGCAAGATATCACGCTAGAATACCATCATTTATATAACAACTCTTCTGTATTCTAATTGGATGTATATTCACGTCTTTTCTTTCCCTTCCTTTTCTCTTGGCCAATGAATTATGAATTGATAAAAGAAATTTTACAAAAAGAGTTATCATACCCACTCAATTTGTTATTCTTCTAAAATGGAAATCTTCAACGTTTAATTAGGAAATAATACAGCTTTTTCATGCTATAGAGAATGCAGGAGGTGACGAAATCAAGAAGAATGAAGAGAAGCATGATCTTTAAGGCAACTGTATGGTTGTAGTTTTCAATTCTTTTTCTTTACACTTATTTGCAAGGTTAACTGCGTGCACAGATGGTGTGAGCAATCATACTTCATTCACTATTATAGCCAGTTCTCGACCAATCAGAGCACGTGTACTTACTATCTAGTAAGATGATTGAAGTTAATTTTCACATTGAGAAAAATCCAAGGAAAAAATCTTGATTTTCACGAGGGCTAGGGTTCGCTTTCGTCGGTGTTATTAATGACAGTCTGTGTTTTAAGATTAATTCAAATAAGGTGTACAATCTTACGATCATATCCACTGAAAACATCTTGTAACCATCTTGAACCGAATGCATTCAGAAGGCAGTCAGATGAATTTGAGTTTGTTCCATAATTACATTCCTGGGAGGTATATAAAAATAGGAAAATATTTTCCAATGCTTTGAGCCATCTTCCATTTAATTTTTGTTGGCCGTTTATAATAATTTTTGCTCTTTATTGCTCCCATTGCTACACCGGGTCGTCAATTGGAAGACCTTTCCTTCTACGTTCGGCTCTTCTCAAATTCCAAGCTTTCTTACACTCTTTATATGCATCGAAATAAGCCTGACACTTACTCTTTTGGTAGTTATTCTCGTCTAAACATTTCATTGACGCCTTGGATTCATCTTTACAAGGATTTGAACGACTCTCTTCCCAACGAGTCGCCATCTTGGATATTATGTAATAAGAAACACAGGAAACCCAACGAGAACAGCTCTAGTGTTGGGTAATATTCTCTTTGTACGGTGAAACCGTGGGATGGTCCCCACAAAAATGATTAAATTGGATGAACTTAAAAACTTTTCCAACCAAAGAGGGCGGAAAAACCATTAGATATAATAAACGCAAAGGTTTTTTCCAAACTTTGGCTCTTTCAAAAAGCAATTAGATATGAATCAGTTCCAAAGGTTTTTCCCACCAAAAAGCTAATATAAGAGGATGTCTGCAGGATGTTAAGGTTTGAAACTATGGTGTTAAAATGGTGGCCATGACTTTAAATACACCAAAAGAGTAACTTTCAAATATGTAAACTTTATTTCAAAATATATACTAAGTGCAATAACTGCTAAGAGTACGATACAAAAACAGAAGACGATGAAAAAAATATGCAAGATATCTCAGAATTCTCTATTTTACATAATCCATTTTGTCATAAGATTCTTGCTTAGGTTTGGAATAAATATTAACAATGAATTTCAGTTGTAGCTTAAGCCTTAGCCATCCCCCGCGAAAGTATGACTGTTTTCTCAGGCTATGAAGTTCGAAGTTGATTCAATTTTCTTTGTTAATGCAAAGATCTTGATTTTCGTAACGGAGTCACATGATTACTATTATTTATGATTCCAATACAAAAGTTTATTTAAAAAAAGTTTTATGCTAATTGTGCTCTGCCAAAAAAAATCATTACTTGCATTAAGAGAGTGCATGCTTAAATCGGTAAGCGTAATTGCATGTCAGTTTCAGCCACATATAGTTGCATAATTGCAGACAATGCAGATGTTTGAAGAAAACATTTCCAAAATTTTTCTTCCATTAGCATCATCTTTGCTTGTGTTTATAGAAATTATTTATAATAGTTAGTAAAGTGTATTTTGATATGCATTTAGTCATTCATATTGCCTCTATAAATGTTAAATACGCTGGTCTAAGATTGTACCACCGAACCACTGCAATGTGATTCGGGTAAAGGCAGCCAAAATATAGAAAATATAAATCTGATTACTATGATTAATACTTGATTATGTAAATGTTGTTAGGACTTTTTTTATCATCATATATATTTTCTTAATAAATGTTCAATGGAAGCTTAATAAAATATTGAGCACATTAGGAATTCATAAACGTTAGCCCCTGAAGGCCTGGTTACATAGAAAGGGAACATTGCCTCCCTGATGACGTCGTTAATTGGGTGACAACCAACAAATTCGTAGCATTTAGTCTTCAGCTTGAACTCTACAAGTCATCTTGATTTCTTCATTAGAAATTCTAAATCATAAAAAAGAAAAAGTTTCAGTTTCGTGGCTATTACTGGTGGGGGAAAAAATCCTTATAACGGGCTAAATTCAAAAAATAGCCACGCAGAGCGAAAGAAGTGCTATTTCTCAATGATCGGGTAAAATTTCGAGGCTTTATTTCATGTTTCAATGATTTTATTGCAATTTTTGATGAATCCCCTTACATTTCCTTATAACATGACACCACAGAAACCGCTTGGGCTACCTGTGATTTGGAGAAAGGAAAATCCTCAAACGTTATCGCCGCCATATTGGTGGTTTTAACAAGAGATTGCTCACTGACTAGCTTCTTTTGTCAATACTACCAACATGGCCGCCATATTTGTGGTGTATCTCGTATAATGATTGACTCTTGGGAATCGTTCCAAACCACCAATAAAATAGTTTGTTTAAACAAAATCTTGAAAAATCCTTACCGACATCTCAAACTTTGCTTTTCTTTCTCTTAATGTCAATCTCTTTGCTTCTTCCGTCTTAATGAAACCTTCCCTCTTTTTCAGTTCCCGCTGTTGTTGATCCATCAGTTGTTTATAAGTCTTGCTGGTCTTTTCTTCTGTTTTTACACTCAGCGAAGGCTGTGACTTCGAGATTTCGTAGGTCCGTCGCGATGTAATGGGTCGTACTTCAAACTTGGGGTCGGTTGAGATGTCTACCTTGACAGGTTCCATTGCTCCTCTGTTGGTTGTTGGGGGAGACGAACGAGACCTTGCTTTTGATCCCACCAGACCACGTGACTGATCACTAGGACCCATGTCCCATAGATACTTCCTGCTTTCCCTCTGCCTTTCCACTTCATCAGATTTAGGTTTTTCTTTAGACAGTTGGAACATGTCTTCATGTAAACGCCTTGTTGGTGCCCCTTCAAGTTCTTTCAGCGATCTGCGCCTATCCTCGGGATTCCCGCGTGGAGAAATACGTAGTCCCGTAATTGGATCTCGCTCTGGTTCTCCAAAGGGGCTTTTAACATGTGGAACCTTTGAAAATACCATTGATGGACTCACACTTTGTCTATCTCCACTACCTGGTCTACTGTTTGATCTACTACTTGATTTGCTTACACTCGGCCCAGTACCTCTTCGATCTCCCAGATAATGCCTTGCCCATGGATCATCAATGCTGTCATCTATTTCAAACGACGACAAATGTCTTGGTGAAACTCTTGGAGGAAGCGATTTTGTTTTTTCCTTTCTTTCTTCTCTGCTGATTTTCGGTGTTCTTTCAAGGGATGGTGTGTAGGTTGGAATAGCAGGTTCTTCGTTAGCTTTCCGTGGCGTGCCATCATCGTTTATAACATCATCGGTATCGATGTAACCTTGCACGATGTCCCATAGCTTAGAGTCACCCCGGTTGGGTGAGTGGGGTTCTCGATATGTGGGTGAAGTAGGATCCTTCCGTTTGTCAAAGGAGAAACTTCCATCACTGTCTGGAATACGCTTCACGCTTACAGATCCATCAGAAACATTGGGAAGGGCGCGTGAAGACTCTAACTTCAGTACCGGCGATGTGGGACTCGCTAAGCTAGGTTCTGAATCAAACGAGGGAAAATCTGGTTGTGATTCTAGTTCAGCAGTGTGAGCTATTTCTATTCTCTCTATTTCTGGTTTGGGTTTGCCCCTCACTACAGAGGTTAGATCGTACGATTTTGGCGAATCGGAGTCAGAATCAGACGGAGACGACGACGACGTATCCTTTCGTTTTACGGGATCCTTCTTTTTTGAAGAGGAATCCTCGTCATCAGATGAAGATGATGACGAACTTGATCTCCTACTTTTCTTCTTCCATCCAGGGAGCTTGATTCCAAATCTCCCTCCTCGAGACTTGCCTTCGGTCTCGTCTTCAGAAGAACTAGACGAGGAAGAGGACGTGCTCTTGCCTTTCTTCTTTGTACGAGGTTTTGCTTCCCTTTTCTTTGATTCAGGTTTGTCCTCGTCTTCGCTTGACGAGGATGAACTGCTTTCTTTATATTTCTTTCTCCTTCCACCAACGTCAATGTCTGGTACAACGACATTTGCGGATGGAGATTTTACTTTTGGTTTTGAAAATATTAAATTGCCATTGTCGTCTTCGGACAATACCAAGTCTCCACCATCGCCATCTGCTCCAATAGAAGCTTCTACAATATCGGTATTCATCTCCTCGATAATCTCGTTTCCGGCATCAGGCATTTCAAACCTTCCTTTTGGCAATCCAAAGGTTGGACCTTTTACATCAACAGACCCATCAACTGAAGGCCCGCTTGAATCGAAATCTGGTAAATCAACATCGATGTTACTTTTCGGTGTACTGAAGTCAGGTGTTTTGATATCTACGTCTGGTCTCGCTAATCTGCCACCAAATGATGGCCCTTTTACATTAGGGGTCCCCACACTAGCATCACCACCAAACATCGGACCATCTATATCTGAGACCTTGAATAAAGTTAAATCGACATCTGGTCTATCGAGGTCAAGTTTACCAACGTTAACATCTGGCCCGTCAATATCTCCCTTGAAAGAGGGTCCATCAAGATCTGGTCCTTTGAAGCCTGGTTTCTTCGATTTCCAATCTGGTAAACTCAGATCAGGCTTTTTAAATTTCCAGCTGGGTCCCCTTGGGCCATATGTTTTATCTTTACCTTCCGGTCCATCTATATCCCCTTCGAAATATGGCCCGTCAAAGTCAGGCCCATCGAAATTTGGTCCTTTCACTTTCATGTCAGGTCCATCGATGTCACCGCTCATTGATGGTCCATCAAAGTCAAGTCCATCAAATCCAGGTTTCTTTACATTCACATCAGGTCCATCAATATCCCCTTCAACAGACGGACCACCAATATCAGGTCCCTTAAACCCAGGTTTCTTCATTTTCCAGTCTGGGAGACTGAGATCGGGTTTCTTAAATTTCCAACTTGGTCCTTTGAAGCCAGGTTTCTTGACTTTTCCATCGGGTCCCTCGATGTCGGCATCGAAATCTGGTCCTTCCATATCTGGTCCCTCGATATGGGGTCCCTTGACTTTCATGTCAGGTCCATCGATGTCACCGCTCATTGATGGTCCATCAAAGTCGGGTCTATCAAATCCAGGTTTCTTTACATTCACATCAGGTCCATTAATATCCCCTTCAACAGGCGGACCACCAATATCAGGTCCCTTGAACCCAGGTTTCTTCATTTTCCAGTCTGGGAGACTGAGATCGGGTTTCTTAAATTTCCAACTTGGTCCTTTGAAGCCAGGTTTCTTGACTTTTCCATCAGGTCCCTCGATGTCGGCATCGAAATCTGGTCCTTCCATATCTGGTCCCTCGATATGGGGTCCTTTGACTTTCATGTCAGGTCCATCGATGTCACCGCTCATTGATGGTTCATCAAAGTCGGGTCCATCAAATCCAGGTTTCTCCACATCAACGTCAGGTCCTCCAAAATCGCCTTCTATAGATGGTCCTTCTCCTTTTGGTCCTTTAAATCCTGGTTTCTTGAATTTCCAGTCGGGCATGCTAATGTCTGGCATATTGAACTTCCAATTTGGCCCCTTAAATCCAGGTTTCTTGACTTTTCCATCGGGTCCCTCGATGTCGGCATCGAAATCTGGTCCTTCCATATCTGGTCCCTCGATATGGGGTCCTTTGACTTTCATGTCAGGCCCATCGATGTCACCGCTCATTGATGGTCCATCAAAGTCGGGTCCATCAAATCCAGGTTTCTCCACATCAACGTCAGGTCCTTCAAAATCGCCTTCTATAGATGGACCTTCTCCTTTTGGCCCTTTAAATCCTGGTTTCTTGAATTTCCAGTCGGGCATGTTAATGTCTGGCATATTGAACTTCCAATTTGGCCCCTTAAATCCAGGTTTCTTGACTTTTCCATCAGGTCCCTCGATGTCGGCATCGAAATCTGGTCCTTCCATATCTGGCCCATCGATATGGGGTCCCTTGACTTTCATATCAGGCCCATTGATGTCGCCACTCATTGATGGTCCATCAAAGTCTAGTCCATCAAATCCAGGTTTCTTTACATTCACATCAGGTCCATCAATATCCCCTTCAACAGATGGACCATCAATATCAGGTCCCTTGAACCCAGGTTTCTTCATTTTCCAGTCTGGGAGACTGAGATCGGGTTTCTTAAATTTCCAACTTGGTCCTTTGAAGCCAGGTTTCTTGACTTTTCCATCGGGTCCCTCGATGTCGGCATCGAAATCCGGTCCTTCCATATCTGGTCCCTCGATATGGGGTCCCTTGACTTTCATATCAGGTCCATCGATGTCACCGCTCATTGATGGTCCATCAAAGTCGGGTCCATCAAATCCAGGTTTCTTTACATTCACATCAGGTCCATCAATATCCCCTTCAACAGATGGACCATCAATATCAGGTCCCTTAAACCCAGGTTTCTTCATTTTCCAGTCTGGGAGACTGAGATCGGGTTTCTTAAATTTCCAACTTGGTCCTTTGAAGCCAGGTTTCTTGACTTTTCCATCGGGTCCTTCGATGTCGGCATCGAAATCTGGTCCTTCCATATCTGGTCCCTCGATATGGGGTCCCTTGACTTTCATATCAGGTCCATCGATGTCACCGCTTATTGATGGTCCATCAAAGTCGGGTCCATCAAATCCAGGTTTCTTTACATTCACATCAGGTCCATCAATATCTCCTTCAACAGACGGACCATCAATATCAGGTCCCTTAAACCCAGGTTTCTTCATTTTCCAGTCTGGGAGACTGAGATCGGGTTTCTTAAATTTCCAACTTGGTCCTTTGAAGCCAGGTTTCTTGACTTTTCCATCGGGTCCCTCGATGCCGGCATCGAAATCCGGTCCTTCCATATCTGGTCCCTCGATATGGGGTCCCTTGACTTTCATGTCAGGCCCATCGATGTCACCGCTCATTGATGGTCCATCAAAGTCGGGTCCATCAAATCCAGGTTTCTTCACATCAACGTCAGGTCCTTCAAAATCGCCTTCTATAGATGGACCTTCTCCTTTTGGTCCTTTAAATCCTGGTTTCTTGAATTTCCAGTCGGGCATGCTAATGTCTGGCATATTGAACTTCCAATTTGGCCCCTTAAATCCAGGTTTCTTGACTTTTCCATCAGGTCCCTCGATGTCGGCATCGAAATCTGGTCCTTCCATATCTGGTCCCTCGATATGGGGTCCCTTGACTTTCATGTCAGGTCCATCGATGTCACCGCTCATTGATGGTCCATCAAAGTCGGGTCTATCAAATCCAGGTTTCTTTACATTCACATCAGGTCCATTAATATCCCCTTCAACAGGCGGACCACCAATATCAGGTCCCTTGAACCCAGGTTTCTTCATTTTCCAGTCTGGGAGACTGAGATCGGGTTTCTTAAATTTCCAACTTGGTCCTTTGAAGCCAGGTTTCTTGACTTTTCCATCGGGTCCCTCGATGTCGGCATCGAAATCTGGTCCTTCCATATCTGGTCCCTCGATATGGGGTCCTTTGACTTTCATGTCAGGCCCATCGATGTCACCGCTCATTGATGGTCCATCAAAGTCAGTTCTATCAAATCCAGGTTTCTTCACATTCATATCAGGTCCATTAATATCCCCTTCAACAGACGGACCATCAAAATCAGGTCCCTTGAATCCTGGTTTCTTCATTTTCCAGTCTGGCAAATCGATGTCAGGTTTCTTAAATTTCCAACCAAGCTTCTTAGCTTTTCCATCGGGTCCCTCGATGTCAGCATCAAGCTCTGGACCTTCCATATCTGGTCCCTCGATATGGGGTCCTTTGACGTTTAGGTCAGGTCTATCGATTTCTCCATCGAACCTCGGTTTGGTACCTTTAAACTTAGGGCCTTTAATGTCTCCTGATAGATTTGGTTTTTCAAATTCTGGTCCCTCGAATCCGGGTTTCTTAAATCCAAGAGAGGGACCTTTGGGGCCACTCATATCTATGTCAGGGCCTCTGACATTTGATCCTTTTGGGTCTTTAAAACCTGGTCCTTGGATACTCATGTCTGGTTTATCGATATCAACATCTACGGATGGCCTACTTCTATCGATTTTTGGTCCATCGAAAGTCATCCCCGCTGATCCCGACGGTAGCTCGTATTCCAAATCTGAGTCATTTGCCCCTGTTTTTGATCCACACCAATTGAGCTTAGGCTTTTTGACTTTATTTTTTGAACGTTTGACTGATGGTCTGTCAATATCCACGTCAACATCTGGACCTTTACCAGATACCTTTCCTTTTGGGTATTTAACATCAGGTCCATCGAAGTCCGCTTTGGCTGAGACTTTTCCTTTCGGTCCCTTGAAACCGGGCCCTTTAAATTTAACGTCTGGAGCATCAAGGTCTTCTTCAATTGATGGTACTTCCACTTTTCCTTCTGGGCTATTTAGTCCTGCTGACCCTGAAGGGAGCTTGTACTCGTCATCAGAATCGTCCATTTCTTTACTTGATCCACAGCACTTTAGCTTAGGACCTTTCAGTTTTGGCTTTTGGGCGCCATTTATGGAAGGTCCATTAATGTCAGGGCTGTTGATATCTGCATCAATATTAGGTCCTTTGGGTCCTTTAATGTTAACATCAGGACCATCGATACCTCCATCGAAATTAGGACCACTAAGTCCACCAGAGAGTTTTCCTTTAGGTCCTTTCGGTCCTTTAAATCCAGGTCCCTTTATGTTCACGTCAGGGCCATCGATGTCTCCGTTAAATGATGGCCCAGCAATATTTGAACCACTTAGTTTTCCTTTGGGAACTTTAAAGCCAGGCCCTTTCACGTTCACGTCAGGGTTATCAATGTTAGCATTGGGACCATCAAAACCACCGGACAGTTTTCCTTTAGGCCCCTTAAATCCAGGCCCTTTAACGTTCACATCAGGGCCATCGATGTCTCCATCAAATGATGGACCATTAACGTCGGGACCATTCAGTCCGCCGGACAGTTTTCCTTTAGGCCCCTTGAATCCAGGCCCTTTAACGTTCACATCAGGGCCATCGATGTCTCCATTAAATGATGGACCATTAACGTCGGGACCATTCAGTCCACCAGACAGTTTTCCTTTAGGCCCCTTGAATCCAGGCCCTTTAACGTTCACATCAGGGCCATCGATGTCTCCATTAAATGATGGATCATTAACGTCGGGACCATTCAGTCCGCCGGACAGTTTTCCTTTAGGCCCCTTGAATCCAGGCCCTTTAACGTTCACATCAGGGCCATCGACGTCACCATTAAATGATGGACCATGGAAGCCGCTCCGTAATGCAATGTCTTTTTCTGGGCCTTTAAACTTTGGTCCGCTAAGCTCGGCATCACCATCAATATCCGCACCAAAAGAAGGACCTTTTGGTCCAGAGAATTTTCCTTTTGGGCCATGTACTTGAATGTCGGAGGTTTCTGTGTCAGCGTTTATAGAAGGTGGTCTCACAGACCCCCCAGCTGAAGGAACACCGTAATCTACGTCCAAGTCATCTGTTGTCTTTGGCGACGAACAACAATTCAGCTTTCCTCCCTTCTTCTTCTGGGCAGCATTTGGTCCTGAGTAATCCATTCCTCTTCCATCGACATTTCCTCGGCCGGATATTTTTCCTTTTGGTTCTTTGCCTTCAGCTTCGTATGCGTAGTTCATTTCTCCTTGAGTTTTAGGTGAACCACAGCAGCTTGCCCCTGACTTGGCCTTCGGTTGAGATACAGCTAGGTGTGGAGGCCCGGAGCCATCTCTATTGTATTTCATATTTGCTGAAAAAGAAGAAATATCAAATGAAAATCAAATTTTCAATTTAAAAAAAAAGTATTTATCCATCTTTAAATCCATTCATTTCTCCCTCCCTACAACCATCCATCTATCCATCCATATTTTATTTATTTAATCTTAATGGGTTTATTTTGTATTATTATATTGTTTTCTGCTCACCTTTAATATTGTGCGAATTTTTCACCACTCCAATTTTTATTTTCTTGCCAGGAGCATTTCGAAGTATGTTCATCGAGTCCTCATAAGACTTTCCCTTGATAGGTACCCCGTTGATTCCAACAATCTCGTCACCTTTAAAAAACAAAATAATTAACGTTATGTATAACAGAAATGCTCAACACCTTGGTCACCAGTCTTAACAAGACGTGACCACGATAGCATATAGCCGCCATGATGGATGATGACATAAGAAAGCCCGCTAAATTTATCCAATATGGCGACTGTGGTATCACATGAAGGCCAAGGATTTGGTATGGTAGTCAAGGGTGATTGGCTAGTATAAGGGTTGCATACCTGGTTCAATACTGACTTTGCTTGATGTTGGGTTGTAGACTTTTCTTACGAACATTGCAGGGCTGGGAAACTCTGGTTCCTTTGCAATGAGAACGTCTAGGGAGCCGTTGTTACCTTTACGTATAGATGTATCTACAACAGGCTGTAAAAAAAAATCGTTGTGGATTACCTGTGGTCGCTGATAAACAGGGGACATCCTCTCTCATCCCTCATGTATAAGGGGCATCTATACTTACCCCTACTATATAAGGAATTTGTCCATCGGGACCGGAGACTCCACCAACACATGCATCTGGGCCGTCAAATCCATCATTACCCATCCCTCCCTCCATGTTGATGACATGCGACTTTGGTCCTTGTACCCCTACATTTCCACCAGATTTTCCAGAGATATTTAGTTTACGAGTGTGACCAACGGGTTCCAATTCATAACCGTAATCAGATTCTCCTTTGGTTTTTGGCTTGCCACAACAGTTTAACCCTGACTTGCCCCGTACTTTTGGGCCACTAGCGGATACATTTCCTTCGGGAATTTCAACAACGGTATCACTTGATGTACCGGGTCTGTTCACGTCTACACTGGGCATATTTGCGCGCATTTCAGCTGAAACAAACGTACAAACATACGATAAGCATACTGGTTTGCCTCCTTGCCAGTTGGGATTCTTAACACGCTTTATGTTTATTTGATCTTTCATTTCAGTTTATTAATTGTAGGACGGCCATAATGAAAACTACTGGGCTACCAGTAAATGTATGTCACCCTCGTTAAATAAAGTCAATTTATTTATTTATTTTAATAATTAAAGCTACAAGGCACTTAGGCCAGTGTGTTTAACGTCCTGAGAAAAATGTCTACATGCGTGCCTACATGGTATTTTCAAATGGTACTCGTACATACTTATACATTTTCGTATCAAAATATATTGTTCACTGAACACAAACCTTTCTTCTGGAGTGAGTTCTTGACTATGGTTAGTTTTAGAGGTTTAGTGTCACCCGGTACAGGGTGTAGAAGACTTTTAGATTCTTTATGCGACATTCCTTCAAGACTCTTGCCATTGATTCCAACTATCTCATCACCTGGAGGGAATGAATAACAGTTTCATTTGATTGTATGTCACT
The DNA here is from genome assembly GCF_029948245.1 of Actinia tenebrosa. Lineage (NCBI taxonomy): Eukaryota > Metazoa > Cnidaria > Anthozoa > Actiniaria > Actiniidae > Actinia > Actinia tenebrosa. The sequence continues at coordinate 4,554,016 of NW_028292585.1, forward strand.
GTTGCAAGCAATGTTAATGGGCAGTACACTACTGATTCTGCGCATGTTGCGTCAGAGATCCGATTCAGACGCTAGTGTGAACCGGTTTTTGCTTTACGACGATCAAGCAGGGAGAATCGATCAAACTGCAGCACCGTACCAAGGGAGTTCTTTCTGGTCCGAAGTCAATCACCCAAGAATATTTAGTTGCATAGCACTAAGCATTTAAAACTTGAGGGGGAGGGGATTGGGCGCCATTAACTTCAGTTTGGAAATCCAGTATTACCACAGGAAGTCCAGAAAGGGAAATCAACGCCTTATCTTACCATATTCAAATACCCCCACTTTGGATGCTGGTCCATTAGGAACTACTTCGCGAACAAACATCGAAGGAGTCGGGAACGTTTTTTCATGTGCGATCATCAGCCCAAGTGAGCCATCTTGACCGCGATTGATCTCTGTGTCCATCTTGGGCTAAAACAGTTCAATAATTTACCATTAAAAATAAATATAAATAAACTGCTTTACTCTTAATATTATATAATAGTGTCGGATGTCCCACAAATCTTGTTCTAAAGAGTACTGCAAGGGTTACGAGGCAATTTTATTTTATTTTGTCAGGACATGAAACATTTGAAGCCATATATGATTTATTTTCCAGGATCAGAGTTTTAAATTCTGGGATCAGTATTCTAGCTAATTTTGTTTAGCTTGTGGGACATATCAACGGTGACTAAGGGAGGCGGAACTATGAATTTGAATCATTTCCTACAGATTTGAAAATTCTTACCCCAACAATATAAGGTATTTTCTGTTGTGGTCTGTTCATTCCTCCTCTTCCATCCACATCGGGTACATCAACTGCAACCTCTTTGCTTCCAGGACCAAAGGTCGGGTTCGTGATACCGATATCTACATCATTACCTATGCATTTATAAATATTAGGGATTTATTACATTATCAGGATCATGCACAACAAGTATTAATTGTCGTGGTATGTCGCTGCTTCACCACGACGCTGGTGCATTGCTGGATTTTGACTAAAAAGATACCACCACTTTCTGAATTTTGTGACGGAAACAAAAAGCTCCACCATCTCGTGTCCCGACCTCTGTAATACTGACGTAGCCATTCTGTATGCCATCTTCCCGCCAACCCCTCAAGCATACGCAGTACGTTTCTTTTAGCATGATCACTGATATCTCCATCAGTCTTTGATTTATCAATGCAGATTGATGTATACTCAAATTATAAACTTGAGCAGCGAACGCAGAGAATCGGATTAACTCCATCAGTCCCTGATGTTTCACCGCGCGCCGTATGGGAAAGATATTTCTACGCATGTTGAAATAAATCAGTTGGGCGTCAAAGACTTGATACAGTTACGTTGATGATAAAAACCAACTATCAGTTTTTATATTTTGCAACTAGATAACTATCAGCACTGCTGAGAATAAAGGGCTCCCCTGTTAACAAAAAAAGACTTGATACAGTTACGTTGATAATAAAAACCAACTATCAGTGTTTATAAATTGCAACTAGATAACTATCAGCACTGCTGAGAATAAAAGGCTCCCCTGTTAACAAAAAAATTCATTTTGCAAGAAAAAACCTTGGATAGATTAATACAAATGTTGACGACAAAGCCATTATTGACAAAAATGAAATACAAAGTGGTGGGATTTGATGGAGTGAGTTTTCAGAGAACGCTTAGTGAACTACAAAAGTGTTTAGTGTGTTGCCGGTTGATTTCTTATTTAAAATGACAGGTATTTATGTTAATATAGGGACAACATTTAACAAACTACACTGAGATCAACAGTAAACTGAGAAAAGAAAAAAACATTTTCAGTATCTGTCATGTTTTAAACTATTCTCAATTCTATTTATATAATAAACATAAGCTTTAAAAAATATTTACTAGAATTATGTTTATGCTTCCAAGTAAGAATAAAAATTTATTAATTCAAAACTTGTCTTAACAAATATTTCGTAGCTACACTGGTAAATTTAAGAAGGCATAAAAAGATAAGAATATTCTTTACGGTTGCTTTCTTTTAAAATGTTACCACCAATGTTATACCGACTTTACTAGATATTTATCAAAAGTTTGGCCTAAGTTTTTTGGTTGAACAACGGAAAGTATCACTCGACGAAATAATGGATTTGGTCATCATATGTCCGCTTGGCAAATGTTGGGCAAATATGGTGCTCTATATTTGCCCATACATTTGCCTATGCAGGCAAAGGTCGGGGTAAATTTCTAATAAATTTGCCATTGCTTTGCCATACATCTGAACACATGGGTAAATATGTTATATATTTGCCCTTAGTTTAGACGCATTTACCCAGTGGGGATATATGATAACCGTTTTTGCCCTATATTTGCCCTATTGTCAAATGAAGGGCACATATGAAATCAACTTTGCACTAGGCTTTGCCCCATATTTACCTGGGGAGCAAATACAATACCCCAAACTGAGTATATCCGATGTGAGGTTTCCGTTTCAATTTATTGCAATCAAAACTTTTCAAAACAAATCAATAATTTTTCAACTGAATTATGATGGATGTTGGCTTGTTTTTACGACTTACGAGGGGGGAGTGCATGCAGGTCCATCTCAGTCATATGTGTCAATTTTTTCTCCTAACGCATGACATCAATGTTGCGACCACATTAATTCAATCATTGTTTTGCTTTGATGTCATGAAAGTGAGGTTATATGCGTTGATACACACAGGAAAAAACGCGGACGATGTATTTTTAATATGCGTAAGTCGTACATGCGTTTTTTCCAGTGACAATAAGAAAACTCATTAACCCATTAACCTCAGCTGCATTTCAAACCGCTAACATCTGTAATATTATTTGAAGCATCAATTTTGTTTAGTCTAAACATATGAATTCATCTTTTTTATTGGCAATATATGCAATTTCATTCATAATTATTTTAATTCATCTAATTTTAAACTCATCAAAGAATTCATTCAATTTTCATTTTGACTATCTAGTTACTGATGCACAGTTCAAACAGTTTATTTTTGATAGCTTTGAATATTTTTCCTGGATGATACTTTACTGTCATTTCCATCATCCGTACAATTTACGTAGTAAAGGACAAACAATTAATACTCTTTCTTTGTCAATAACATCGTAAGCAGCAACAAACTGGCTGTGTATCCTTTGTATGGGAATGAATGTAGAGGGCCCTTCCATTTCAAACAAGTTTCTGCACCAAATTTCATGTGGTCTGCCAATCCTGTGTCTTTCTGGATGTCGCTGATACCATCGAACCTTTGCCATACACAATGATTCCTGCTTGCCATCAATTATAATGGTTTGTTTAAGAAAGAAATCGACAACACCGGGGCGCAAGTCAAATGAATCGGTCTCAATACTGCCACTATATTGGCCACACCAACTTGCAAGAATGAAGGAAGAACGTTCCAGTCTAGAGTCAGAGGACCCTAGCTTTGTCCCCGAATATCCAATGGTACTAATTCTCTCAAACGTATCGGTAACACATTCAATGACCGAGTGTTGAGGTAAAATTGTTTCATAAGCTTTAAAGAGATATTCTGTATAGTCATCATCAAGAACATCAATGGATCGAGGTGAAAAACATGAGTATGCATTCATATTGCTCCACTCTAAGCAACGTAGTACTTGACCAACTGAAAGATTAAGTGTTGATGGTATTGATGGGATGCTTTCGCCAAGTGTTCCTACTTGTTGTGCCTCCTGAAGAAGTTGAAATACTGGTTGGAAAGTTTCTCGAAATCTCTCTGGTAAAGGGATATCTCTTAGTTCATGCTTTTGGAGAAATTTTCTCATGATTTGTATTTCAACAGATCTATTGTTAGTTCGAAACGCTCCTAAAATCCCATTGAAACGTTCGAAGCTGAAAAGCCAAAATGAATATACAGGCCCGTAATCTAAAATACATTGTTTGAGGTGCAGGTGTAGATGCATGTTTGGCGTAACACGTTCCTTTCCATATCGTTTTTCAAACGATTTACAAAATTCCACTAGGTAATCATGTCCTTCTTGTAGCTCTTCAGTTGTAATAAGTGGAGAGCAAAGGTGAAAGCAGGACAATACGAATAACCTCCACAGCTCCAAATCATCTGTTGGAACGATATTCCAAATGCAGAATACAGAATACAAGAGAGTCCATGTTTTCCACTGATCAGCAGTAAATCCTCCAAACGATGTTGATATCTTTTTCGGGAGACGCCCAATAAATGATGGTGCTTTGACGTCATCTACCTTTTCCTGGATTTTATTCAAATTTTCTTTAGAAATAATTGGCGTTTCAGCATTTAGCCATACATTTTTCATTAAATGTTTTGCTGTCCCTAAAAACAAATTGTGCATAGGATCAACAACATGGTAACGAGTACAATCGAAGTAAGGCAACTGTAAGAGTTCAGAATATCTTGTTCCAGTGGAAGTTTCAATTTGGTTTCGTTCATCAGCGGTTGTTGCATTGAGTATTTTCTGAGCCTCTCTTCGGTGCTCTTCATTTGTCCTTGGTGTATCGTCATCTTCGAAACCTGAAAAATCCATGCTACTAAAATCTCCGGGAAAAAATCTTGTGCACTTTGAACACCCTCGGTGAGCAGTACATCCTAAGAAACCGCAAACTTTTCTTAGTGCAGGAATGTCACAAGCAATACAAAGGAGGGCAGCTCGAAAACATCTTGCTGTTCTACTCCCATGAGGCCGAACTTGGATGCCTTCGTGCCACAATAAGTTCAATTCGGCTACAAGTGGTTGTAAGTACGTATTGATATTCAATTTGGACTCGTGTGGACCAGGTATTACCCCAACTATTATTACGTTTTCCTCTTTGTACCTTTCTTTTCTCGGAAGATTTAGGAGGACCATATATATGACTCCAACGCTATAGACACTGTGCTTAAAAGGCTGAAACCAGTCAACATTCAGCATAAAAGCATAATTATTAGGCTGGGCAAGGAAAGGAGTGCCGTTAAAATATTGCCAATCTTTCCACACTTGGCCATCGTAAATATCAACTAAAATATCGTCCGGTACATTCTGATTTCTCCAAATCTCACATTTTTGTACAAAGTCTGGTCGCTTAATAAAGTGAGTTAGAGTGTCTCTGATGCTTTTATAACAATAAACTTTATGTGGGTACAATTTCGTCTGTCCATTTTTCAAACGAATTTCCTTAAGCAATTCCGCTCCACAAGGTGTGCGGCGAAACAATTGACGGTGATTCGGAAAAGCAATGTGAGAACATGGTTTAGCAATGACACGCCCGAATCTTGTTGTTATGCAGTCTTGAAAACGGTATAGGGTGTCGCATTTCGGACAAACAACATACTTTGAATGCTTATTTTTAAAAGAAAGATTTTTCAAGAGTTTGAAGGAGCTCGGGAAAACCAATACTGCGGTTGGGAAAATGATTGGCGAAAGCTCACACAAAACCTGAAAAATCGCTTTAAAAAAGGCGAGGAGAATATCAATGCCTCGGTCTGGTACAGAAAAGTATGCAGACCAAAAGCACACAAACAAGGCAATCCAGTTAATAAGGGTCACTCGGGAACTTGCTTCGACGGCAACGCTTATTTCTGCACTAGATTGTTCAAAATCTCTTTCTACGTCTTCGATATCAATATCCCAAGTTTCAACCAATCTCCTTCTTTCATTTCCTCTTATCTCTTCATGGTCAGATTCACTGTCCAACTTGTCATCCAAAAACACTTGATCTTCTTCCTCAAAGTTATTTATTCCGTCTCCTTTAAACATAAGCAAATACGATGTATTTTATTCATTCGGCATTGTATAACTGCAACATAGTATAAGATAAAGTCTGAAACCATTATAATACTAGAAAAAAAAAAAAATGTCAGTAAAAAAAACCTCATGGGCTAAGGGACCGGTCATTATTTAAGTTGGGGGGGGGGGGGGGGAGAAAAAATTGGGGGGGGGGGGGGGGCTGAAATTTTTGCTAGTGAAAGTCTTGAAATTTAAAAATGACTTTTAGGGAAAATTTTTAAATTTTTTACTACAATCCATGGGGGGTTTTCGATAAACTTGGATGCCTTCAAAGGGGGGGCCTTGAAATTTTTTTGCGTCACTGACAATTTCTCCTCCCCCGCCCCCCCCCCCCCCTACCTCCAACTTAAATAATGACCTGTCCCTAAATGTATAATTTTGACCCAAATTTTGCTCTGAAAATAAATGATTTCCATTGAAAATAAAATATAAATTTCTAAGTCAGCAAAACAACAATTTATAATTCGTGAAAGAAAAATGATAAATCGAAAATAAAAAACCCAAGAGACATATTAAATAAATTACTTATAATTGTATTTCTCTAACTTGACAAACATGTTTTGCCGGATACCATGCTATCTCAGGATGACCACAGTCATGAATTGATTTGGAGACGAAAATGTACAGCAATATCCATTTGAACATAGTAAATTCTTTTTGGCGTTTTAAATGAGTTATCTCTAGCTATGATTTTATAAACTCTTTGAATGAACCTTTCTGAATGAACACTGAGGTTTTAATGGCAACCATAAGCCGATTACTTAATAATGCACCCTTCTTAAAAGTAACGGTGAAAACGAGGCTAAGATAGAAATAGAAAAGAATCATTTGTACCTCTAACTTAATCTCGCTTCAATAACACTAATGCTTGGTAGTAAATCCAATAGGGGAGCTAGATCATGTGCAAATCAGCCGCTTGTTAAAGATTCAGTCTTTTATCTATGCAGTTTGACTTTATCATTTAAAGATTATATAATCTAATCATCAAATAAACGTATAACATCAATACCTTTTTGTGAAGTAGCTGGTAAGAATTCGTCACTTGATGGTTGGTTTGTATTTGGCACATCAGAGGAGTCTTGATCAGTTTGGTCCAAAACGTTTATCTCGCTGTAGTCATTAGAAGAAGTGTCGTTCTGGCCGTCAATCTCGTGAGTGAAAATACTATCATTTGAGTCTTCGTCGTCATTCCGCTGTAATTGCCATTGATTTGTTAAAGGATCATAAAATTCTTCTTTGTGACGGCAAAATACTCTGTAATGTAAATCTTCGTTACAATGAAAGCAATGATAACGCTTTGACATCGCAGAAGACATTTTGTTTTCCAGAACTATATAATTAAAAAGACGTTGTGTATCATTGGGATAATTACTCAAAATCCAAGCATTTTGAATGGCTAACAGCCATATTCCAGCGTAATAAAGTTCCACGTCCATCAACCACATGCCATTGGACAAAAGCACGCCGGATCTTTATTACCGCGCCCTTTTCCTTAGAGCTGTCACTGTTGGCGGCAGATAATGGTACGATGGTTTTAGAGCTAGAAGCTAATCAAGTTTATTGCAATGATATTTCGTGAATCTAGGCTTTAGAAAAAATTTCATAACTTTATAAAATGGAGCAAATAGCTTTAAGATAATAGATATATTACTTAACATGAATCCTGGATACAACTTCAGCATTTTTATAAGACAGTTATTCCTTTTTTTATTATTAGACTTCATTATATGAACGTATATGTCATCACAAGTCACGTGATACGCCGTGATAGATAGGGGGTAGATTTGTTCGGTGGATGTGCTTATTCGTTCATTCGCCTTTTGGTCACAAACAGGTAACAAACTCTGTCGGTCATCTAGTTTCTCGCACATTCTATATCTTTGCTTATAAATTGCGTTCATTCGTCGCGATCAAAAAATGGGAAGAACATCTACACCTTTACCAGGACGCCCAATGCCAATCCATTCTGTTACTGCAACTACCAGTACAAGCAGTACGAGTAGACATACTGAAAATGGCGCCAATTCTCAAAGGCTTAATATACTTATTCCCTCTGTCCCTGGTGGTAACGAGGATGTGCTAAGAGAACACAGAAATCGCCTATTGCAAGCAACAAGCGAGAATGAGAACGTTGACCCCGACAGCGAAAAAGAAGAAATTTCTTCAAATTTCGAAACGATTGTAAAACAGTTTAAAGAACTGCAAGAACAAAACCGCCAAATACTAGCCGCCTTAAAAGAAAGCCAGCAGAACAAGGACAACAGCAAGACCAAGATTACTGTCTCAAAGGCTGTTGCAGTAAGTAAAGTGGCAATATTTAAAAAAGCAAGCTATTTTTATTGATAATTTTACTGGGAATTCTTGGCGCGAAGAGTAGTTGGTATAATTATGCAGCGGTATAATTTATGCAATGCTAAAATTGGCGGGAAACCCGCCATGGCAGTGGTTAATGCTACCAAACTTTACTATTGATTTCCAATAACAAGACACTGAATGATAATGATAATTTCCTTTTTTGTAAAGGAATTGATTTGATTTCGATTTTTTTCCCAATATTATACAATCACAGCCATAAAAATAATGAAAACATTATTACTATGTCTAAGAATAACTTAAGGTACATCTTATGATTTTAATGAATTATATTATGTTATTACAGTCTGAAGTACGCTTGGTAGCAAAGAAATTACGGGACAGGGAAGAAAACCCTCTTATATGGGATTTTACTAAAGCGTAAGTATAAAAATTTAATAAAAATGATCTTGTCTGAATCATCCATAGTTTCTTTCCATATTAAGTTTCCACTTACCACTCAAATATGGCATTTCCTAATTAGTTTCAGAGATGACGTCAACGAACAGATTAATAACGCAATAAGGGATAGAGTTCTGAATGTTCATAAGGATGTCTCTGCCGTCGAGTTAGAAGGTATTTATGTATTTTATATTACGAAGTGCGAAAGGCCTTATGCACCTATCAAAGTTAACCCGGGGGGGAGGGGTGAGGACAAAGGGTGGTGGTGGTCGTGGGGGGGGGGGGGAGGGGGTAACGAAATCCTTTTAGAAATATTCAAATGCCGAAGGGAGGGGAAGCAGTTTGAAATAAAATAACACGGAAAAGAAAAAAAAACAAAACAAAACAAAACAAAACAAAACAAAGCAAAAACAAATGGATGCTAAAGGAGTAATTGTCGGCCAAATGCCAAAATTTCTAACAAATTTTGTCTCAAGTTTTAATATATGGGTACTTGATATAATTTCAGCTGCCCTTAAAAGTCACTTTCTGACGAGAAGAAAGAGAAACAAAAGAGAGCGTTCAGGGGCCCTTGGAAGGCATCAAAAGGTGCAGCGGAAAACACAAAGAAAACAAAATGTAAGTAAACTGAATTTGCAACGATTATGACTTTGTTTAATAAGAAACTTTGACTGACGGTGTTTTTTTTTTTCTTTTTTCTTTTAGCTCCTAAAATCCAGATCCAAGGCAGCGGACTTGTCAACCTCGCTATCACCAGGGGACAAAGAGAAAGTCAAGGCAATTATGAAACTGGAGTATATGTCATCAGAGGAGTCGATGTCAGAGGCGGATGACCAGGCTGATGACGATACAGCGGACAGTGGCTCTGATAACGAAGGGGGCCCTACTAAGCAGAGTAAAGTTTTAATAAAACACCCTCTGCCATGGAGAAGCCCCCTAGCTAATCAGTTCATGGAAAGCATGGACCGAAAGGCAAAAAGGAGGCTGTCAGAGCGCAGTCTCACCATGCTTTTGAAGCGGAAAATCGGGGAGCCGTCAAGACGCCCAAGGCCATCTGGAGGTCCCGAATGGGCATTGAGAGCCTAAAGGTTTTTATCAAATCAAGGGCACTGGGACACCGAACGTGGTTGGGGTTTCTACGAGTTTTATGAATTAAATCTTGTGTCACTGTTCCTCCGTTCCTTTGGCCTGATTTCTAGGGTTTTCGTTCTTCTTTCGATTACTTGAACGTTATACTCGTTTACTTGAAGAAATCCAAAGGTCAAACGGTATAGCAGCGGCTATCTAAGCCTATTGACCTTTGGATTTCTTAAAGTAAACAAGTATAATGTTCAAATAATCGAAAGAAGAAGGAAAACCCTAGAAATCAGGCCAAAGGAACGGAGGAACAGTGACACAAGATTTAATTCATAAAACTCGTAGAAACCCAACCACGTTCGGTGTCCTTAATTAAGTTTTTGCAGTTATAAATGAAGTGTACTACTACAGAATATCTAAAAAGAATCGTACATAAGCCACAGATCGATTGACAACTAAATATATTATGATCTCCTTTCACAAATTCTGTCACAAGATGAAACAAACACCTATAATTAATTTACAGAACTAGCATTTTCAATTAGTTGTAGTTAACAAATTGTTCATAGTTAATTAGTCGTCAAGAAAAGGAAATTCACAATAAAAATGTTTCAGTATGATTTATGTCTTTTTTCCTGCTTCTTAGTATAGGTTAGCTATGTTTAAAGTATGAGGTGGTTGTCACGACATATATCGTTTCTATTTTTTTTGGCCTGCCATAAGTGACAATAGCTGAAGACTGATAATATAGTTAAATTTAGCAAATATGATGAGCATAATTCAACTGAGCAAATATGGCTAAGACGCGCTGGTACATCTAAGGCATTAAGGGGGCATTAATCACATATACGGTCAGAGCATATCGCATGGTATATGTAAGGCATAAATCACATATACGGCCTGGAAAAATACAGGGTATATGTAAGGCATTAATCACATATACGACCTGGGCAAAGACAGGGTATACGTAAGGCATTAATCACATATACGGCCTGGGCAAACACAGGTTATATGTAAGGCATAAATCACATATACGGCCTTGGAAAATACAGGGTATATGTAAGGCATAAATCACATATACGGCCTGGGAAAACACAGGGTATATGTAAGGCATAAATCACATATACGGCCTGGGCAAAGACAGGGTATATGTAAGGCATAAATCACATATACGGCCTGGGAAAATACAGGGTATATGTAAGGCATTAATCACATATACGGCCTGGGCAAAGACAGGGTAAATGTAAGGCATTAATCACATATACGGCCTGGGAAAATACAGGGTATATGTAAGGCATGAATCACATATACGGCCTGGGGAAACACAGGGTATACGTAAGACATAAAACACATATACGGGCTGGGCAAATACGTGCACATATCAAATGAGCATTCACATTTACTACCGGGTAAATGTATGGATGATATGATATCTGCTATATATTTGCCGTTTGGGATTTTACTGGGCCATACGGACTTTGCCATCTGTGCCCATGGGATAAATGTGTAGGTACATATCATATACAGTCATTGGGCAAATATTGTCTACTATTAGTCAAATATGATATTTGCCCATATATTTGTCTATATGTTTGCCTACATGACAAATCCATTTTTTCGTCGAGTGTATGTAGAAAGCTGCCGCCAGATAAGTTGCGCGAACTGGCGTACAAAAGCTATAGTTATGTTAGGGCATATTCTATTGTCACTTCTAGATCTGACACTTGCGAAGCCTTAAATATTTCGAATATATGCTAGAGATTCTTATCATTAACTCCAACACACATCTTTTTCTATTTTACTGTATTTTTCCATGAACTTTTCCTTGTTAAATTTTCGTTGTGTTGTGTGTTGTGTTGTGAATATTTATTTCTAAGCTCCACTGAAATCACGAAAGTGGGGAAAACTTGTCAAAATAGACTTAGCATAAATAAAATGAAACTATCGTTGACGGAGTCAAAAGTTTTGTAGCGTTGATTCTCGAGTTAATACGTGTTTGTTTTAACAAAATTGTGGCTAAAGAAAAATCTCGTTCACTCGAGGAATGTATTGAATTATTCTTTCGTCATTCCGTCGCTATATTGCAGTGAAAAATCAGGTTTCTTCTGGTGACTTCACTTCCGACTCGACGCTATTTGCGTGTTTAAAAGAACACTAGAACATCCATGATAAATTATGGCTGCAAGACTTAAAAAAACCCACAAACGAATAATTTTACTGATAATTTTTGCGCGAAACATAGGAAAAAATTAAGTTGTTTCCAGAAGTTTTCTCTTCCTAAAAGCTCTTTACAGATGCAAAATTCAAATATTCATTATAAAATATCCAGAATATTCACGAACTTGAGTTTTTTAAATTAAAATATGGTATTGGATTCGGAAGATTCGGAAAACTTTAAAAAAATTATTATACCAATGCTACGAATATTGAAACAGTAGGCTGGCTGTTTATTGCAACACCTTTGTTCTTTCTAGTTTTTAATACAATGAAAAAATTTAAGCTTGAAAACACTTTCAAATTATTCAATCGATAAATTTAATTATTTAAAACAGAACTTTACTTGAGACGACAATTGTAGTGATGAGAAACATTTGTAGATTAAAGATTTAGATTTAATTAAAATATGACGAGAAAAACTGTTAAGACGATGAATAAAAATATAAAATCAGTAACAAATAAAAATGGCTTATTTTTTCTGAATCGAATTCGGAAAAAAATTGCCTTGCTTCGTTTTGACTTTTATTTTAATTTTACAAATTACATAACACTTTATTGAAAAGACTTAATTCAAAGGTGATAAAACAAGCACTTCTATAAGCTAGTTTATCTTTCATCTTAAGAAACTTTTATATAATTGTTTTTCTTTATTATTGCCAAGTAAGGAATATATTTTCATCTCAATTGAATTTTTGCCAAAGTAGCTATGACAATTTAAAAAGTATACAAATATAAACAATTCAGAGGAAGTTAAAACAACTTTTACTAATTGAAAACAATTGGTTTCCATAGAAATTCTGTAGTATTAAACTTAAGACGAAAATTAAGTAGTCTTAACATTATAGAATTTCAGGAAACTATGGATTGAACTCAAAGAACTTCTGGAGCGGAACGAGCTCGTTCTTTTAAAAAAATGCTTGAGAAATTTTGCTGTCAGACGTGATTTTTAGAGAACTATGATAAATGAATTAAGTTTATCTTGCAATAAACAAGCAAATATTTGTTAATAATGCTACAGAAGGCAAACAAAGTGTCCAAGTAAGCGAGTGTCAACATTCTAAGGTGAAACAAAGCAGTCCAAGCTTTAATTCTTAACTTCTAGATACTTCTTCTTGTTATGACGTTGCTATATCGCGGAGGTTCACTAAGTAATCGACGGTAATTATCATCTAAAATATTACAGACTTCATTTATAATTCAAATCTTACCTGCTGTCCTGATGGCAAATTTTCTTTCACAATATGGGCAGTGAACTGCTCCATCGGTCCCAAGTACGCCAATCTTCCCATCTCTGTCATTATCGGACCCTTGTTTACCTACAAAAATATTTAAAGGACGAAAAGTTCAGCTTCCGAAATTAATGAATTAAGAATAAACTAGAAGAAGAGCAATAAAACGCTAAAAAACTCAGTTAGTTACCTTTTTTTCTGCAGCAAAAATACCATATTACAAAAGATATAGCCACTATTAAGATAAGTGAAGCCAATAAAGCAAAAACAGCTACGAGAATTTGAGCTTCACAACTTAAACTTTGCGCTTCTACTATAGACACAAAATACACGAGAAATATAAACACGATCAATTCCTTCTTCGAATTTCCAATTGCAGGCATTTTGGACAGTATTTTCAAGTCATCTCAGTTTAGCGTCGTTTTTTTGTGTGTTTCCACGGCGTACGCTAACGTAGGCAATTGTCAGAGAACCTTAAAGAAATACCGAAGTTCACTCCACGAAATGACTTGTATTTACATGTCAATTAATGAGCCTATAATTCCTGGTTTGATTGGTTAGAATCAGTCGACCGTACGACAGCATTGACATTGGGCATTTCGTAAAGTATTAGAAGTATTTGACAAGACTCAAATGCGTGGAATAGTTGAGAAAAATAAAAGACGATTTGTCAGGAATTTTTCTTATCGAAGCGGTATCTCGACTGCGACCTTTGCAAATGATTTTACAGTGTGCCTGCAGGATTATATTGATAACCCCGAAAAAATGAAGTTCATATTTGCATAAGGAAAGGTGGACGTGATTCGTAGCATCATTATAGACAATATTTTATACAATTGACATTTTACAAAAGATATAAGGCATCTTGCAGACATCTTCTCCACAAGATGTCGTTAATTTTACACGGTGATAGATTAAAAAAAATGAAGTATTTTTTGCTCAGAATAAATGAGTTTCAAGTTCACATAATTGAGTACAATACGAGCGTAGCATTGCTTTCAACTTTTGTTCCTGTGAAATATTCTGTGCATTCAAAAAGCTTAAACAATGAATTGTTTATTTGACTGTAGAGTTGAATGGAGTAATCCTTTGATCAAAAGCTATAAGAAAACAAAAAGATTCTCTTGAAAAATCTCATTAAGATTTACATATTTATTCTTCTGTTTCGACCAATCAGAAGAGCCACCGACCTTCTACTCGCATAGTCTGAGACTAAAAAATTGGCGATTATTAAAGTCGCTCTTGTGCAATTTTTTACTTCTTTTTTTTTTTTTTTGAATAAAAAATTAATTTAAAATATAAAATTAGGTATGTGGTGACGCAATTTCTAAACAATTTTTAAACCAAATTGCTAAAATTCCGATAAAGTCTTACGAACGATAATACTGTTAAAAGACTTTGAAATTTTACATGAACTTAAATCGTGAATGTTCCACTAAAAGATTTTTTTTGTGTACTTATAATCTAAGTGTTTAGAATTATATCCAATTTGTAGGAATTGGAAGTTTTCATGTCACTTCAGTGAGCTAGCGATCAAGAATTCATGTCTTGTTGTGTCCACAAAAGAAGATCCAAACAAATCATAGGGGTCTTTATGTGTCATATGTATTAAAATATGGCGTAGCATACAAATTCCCCCCCCCCCTCCCTCTCCTAAATCTTATAGACAAAAGAACGTCTTTGAAAATATGAAGAGATTTTTAAACAAATCTTTTTTTTAAATCTCATACTAAAAAGTTAATTTATATCAATATATTTAATAAAACGTGCAAATTGAAGTCACTGCTCTGAAAATGTTGATCATAACTTTAATTATATAATTTTGATATTAAAAAAGCTAATTTAAGATATTTATTTGAAATATTTGCTTTGTTATGTTTGCTGAACAATGCACTGATATTTTAAAACAACATCAAGATTTTGATTCCCCACTGTTAAAGATATTTGTGAATTATAAACAGTGACAAGAAATATTGGCATATCTTGTGCGTCAAATGGCATACGTAACCAAACCGACCAGAAACGACCACTTTATTCTGGATCATCGTGTGAACTTATTTATTTGGTCCCAATTCACGTATCAATGGCAAGAGAACGATGTGGTGTCGCCTCCAGCAAAATTACGAGCGTGAATAAGTACGAGTGCGTGTGAGCCTGTTCTGGAGTTTGTTGTGGGTGTTCATCTTTAGTACGTTGAGGTTCAAAGCGTAGATAAAGGTTTAGTAGATGTGAAAACAATTACGTCAACAATCAAAAAATGTTGACCTTGGACAAGATCACAGTTAATTAACTATGAAAAGATTGACCAGCGTAGATTTGATCACGTGATACTCCAGCCAGTAGCCAGACTCACGTCTTTGGTATGGTAAACACGTGCGTGATGTTCACACGGGTTATACCCAAGTATCTTTATTCTAAAACCATGCCGGGGTCAGGCTCCGCATAGATACTCGTTATACCAAAGAATTCAATGTGGTCAATTAAATAGCTTTAATGTTATTCTTTCGTAATCGAGAACGATTAATGCAGTTCTGCCTCAACCTATGTTAATTGCCATAGCAACAACTTGGTTAAGACGTTTCTGGTAGAGTTCGTACTAATGTGAACACTATGACCAGCGGTAATATGACTTAAATGAAAATGGTCCGAGAATGAAAACTCACTAACCAATCAAATAATGAAACCAGTGTCCGTATGAACGTATGCTTCCTAGTTGAAAACCATCTCTCACTTGCTTGGTCAGGATATTGATTGCTACGAGAAAATAGAGACCTATTCTGGATTCCAGGAATTCGGATATTCACTTAACACAATTTAATTATTGCCCGGAACAAGACTAGTGGGCGAAACTAGAAAGAAAGTGAGGAAAGACACAACTTTTCTATTTCCAAGTCAGGAGGAGAAAAGTAAACTCGCACTGAATAAAATTAGATAACTCCTCATTTGAAAGTAACACCAAGGCGAAAATAAATTAGTCTTATCAAGAAAAGGAAAAAATAAAAATAATGCATTGGATCTTAACAATCCGCCTCCAGCAATAGAGTCCAACTAAAAAAAAAATCGGTTCAATCTGCACGTTTGGCTTGTTCTTCAACGACTTCTCCAGGAAAAAGTAGCGTTGTCCTAGTAACATAGTTGGTCAGAAAGTCGGTTGCTATGCAATTTCACATCAGGTATTAGACTTCAATACTTGGATATAATATTAACATAAATCTTTTTCGCTAACAATAGTAATAATCGATGATAAAATTATCATTTTAGAATAAGCTTTTTTTTTAGTATTTTGAATCCAAAGTTCGTTTTGTAGAAGAGTGGAACTTCAGCAGATCCAAAGCCGTGTAAAATGGAATCTTAAAACTCAAAAATGAATCAGTTGATAGACTTGAATATATAATAATTTGGGGAATCGAGAAAATAATTTATTGAATTGCTTTAAAATGAACTAAAAATCATTCTATTTTTCGTGCATACACAGTAAGATAAGCGGAGGTCGTTATCAGAGTTTTAGAGAAATTTCTAGAGGTAGTTATTATGACTTACAAATACTTACTCAGTTTTAATTTTTTCATGCCAATAACGAGAAGATTTCCGGATTTGCGAGCGAAGTATTAGACGCCTTCAAGACTAAAAGTTGAAATCAGATAATAATACAATCAATATATCCATCACGAGAGAATTCTGCATGACACTGGTGCTGTTTCTGTTAATATTTGTAAAGCGGAGATTCATGTTCAAGAGAACTAATAATGAGCAAGGGCTACGGTGATGAATACTCGTTCACATCGTCCTGGGATGAGAGTGACGTCAATCGAAAGGTAACAGGTTGCCAGCTGCATGTGTTCAATTTCATGTTCCATTCGCTTACACGTGCGCGTATATTTACAGTATCGCAAAGCGCACTATTAGAAGATGTCCATGAAGGAAATAAACTCGACAAAATGCCGTGTTTATTAAATTAAAAGGAAGGTTAAGTTGTTATATCTCAGGGAAACAGACACTTATGTCATTAAAAGTCAAAGATAAGTTCGTTGACAAGCACTCAAAGATGAATAGGATAAATGTGATAAATCAAAAAGCATGATCGATGTCTTCACAAATGCTAAGAATGAAAACAATCTACAAGCTAGATAACTATACCCTACTCTCTCTGCCCAAGAGCTGCTCGTAGACAGAGCGATTATTGGTGCACGACTTCTTAATTTTCTTATAGACTTGAGAGTGAAAAACATCCGAACATCACATTATTAACTTTCCTTATAGAAGGCGATGAATCACGATGATAATTTTTTTGACTGACATTAGAAATCAGATAGAAACTTGAAAGAGTTCTTGATATAATTGGCTTGTAAAAGATCTCACGAATTAGCACAACTCACCGAGCGATGTTTATCGGCAATGGTTTGAGTTTCATGGTATTCAATTACGATGATAAAATTCTTTAGCGGATAAAAATAAACAGCTCAAAATTAGGGATGCTAAATCTGTCAACAAAACACATTCCATTCACTGAAATTCTAAGTAACGAAGAAGCCCTTTTCGTGAGGGAGAAAACGCTTATTTTTTCAGTTTTATTTATGTATTTAGTAAAGTGACATTTAAATGGCTTATTTTTTTAACCAATCAGAAACGACACTATCCCAGTACGCTTGAATACCGGTGTGCAAACGAATGCGCACGCAGCTTTTTTTTGAATTTTATGAGGAATTCCTCTAAAAATATTTCCACTGATTATCAGATTATTCTTACTCGAGAAAATGCCGCCATGCTG
Organism: Actinia tenebrosa; assembly: GCF_029948245.1. NCBI lineage: Eukaryota > Metazoa > Cnidaria > Anthozoa > Actiniaria > Actiniidae > Actinia > Actinia tenebrosa. The sequence continues at coordinate 4,571,849 of NW_028292585.1, forward strand.
GCATGTAGGATGAGAATAAAAAAACATTGTAAATTTATCCAATATGGCCGATAAAACGTTACACGCGCGCAAAGAACACTGCTGCTGGTTAGTAAAACGTAACTTTAATAAGTTTATTTATAGCTGACGAAAATATTTTGATATAGCTATGATTGATGATAGACCTATATTTTAGTGGCGACTTCTCTCTTTCTCTTTCTACACTAGATTCTCCCTGCTAAGGATTCAACTAAAAAGGCAAATCTCTGTACATATTATATCTTGTAACCGACTGTCAAAAGTCATCGGAGAAATACTCAATTGCCTTCGAACAAATGACTGAAAAACGTGCGTCTGGATACTAAACTTGCTACGTGGCTGAGGTTGTCTGTCTGTCTGTCTGTCTGTCTGTCTGTCCGCCCTTACTTATCCAAACAATATTTTTCTTCCCTGATCAAGCACATGACTGCTTTTCCCCCCAACAATTTTGAATTCGATTTGTTTTCCGATCAAAAGGATATAAATTTGTATTCTTCCTGACGTCTTCCTTCCGTAACTTGTACGTTTCCTTTGCGTTCCTCCTTCTTCTCTTTCACTTCCTGTAAATTAATCTCAGTTTTTATATCTTATTCGTTTCTATTGCATTTTCACAGCTCCCAGTTTGGAGGGGCCTCGACCAGCAGCTTTCTTCTCTTTCAGTGCTTGTAACCGTTGTTGTTTTCTTTCTTCTCTCTTCTTCTTAGCTAATTCAGCTTTACTCATTCCACTTGAATCACCGGACATGTTGGAGGAATCCCAGCCATCATTCCATTCATCCCATCCTGGTCCTCCACTAGTTGTTTTCACAGGTTCATCAGTAGTACACCAACCCTCAGCCACCCGGGAGTCACCCACGGTACCTTTTCCTTTGGTGCTCTTAGAGGGTTTACTAGAAGGTACCTCGTCGAAAGAGCCCCAGTCATCAAGTCCCCAGTCTCCTTCAGAGGACCCTGTAGTTTGTTCATTAGAACGCGAGGTTTGTCCTGATTTCTTGAAGTTCGTATTAGACTGCAAAAAATATTTTAAAATATTATGCACGGGATTCCTGTGGTCAGGTGGAGAGACTTGGGACAAGGAAGATTTTCAATTCGTCCCCAGTGCATTCTCGGTATCTCGGTATCCAACACTGCGACGTTTGTCGTTCATTAGAAGTAAGAAAGAAAAACTAACATCTTACCAATGCCGAGAAGGGATCGTTATCAAAAGCGTTATCGTCACTTTTTGATGCCTCAGTGAAGAAATGACTGGCGCTTTTACCGCCATCTCGTGTGAAGGCTGGTGACTCTTCTTCTGTGGATTGAGGAGCCTTAGTTTGCTGAGAATAGAGACGAAAACATAAAATAAAAAAGATTGCCTTTTTCCGCTAGTGATTTAGGAGTAGAAGATATAACTAGCTAAAAACTAGCGTCCGAAACATCAGTAAGTTTTTTCATCTTTTCACGGTGTATAATTTACCTTTTCATCATTACTGTTTGATTTAGGAGTAGCTTTATTAAACGGGAAGTAAGAACTTACATTTATGCTCGACCAGTCATCGTTGTTCCAGTCATCATAGTCACTTCCGCTATCCTCAGCCTCCTGCTCGTCCTCGTACCCAGGTTCCTTATTGAATTTTATAATACTGAATCAGCAAATACTTGCGTAACACATATTATTTATTTATTTATTCATAATGACTTTAAAAACAAAGAAAGACTTTATAAAGACTTTTTTAAGACTTGTATTTTATGACGCCTTGGTCATTACCTTGTGCGAGGTACTCTCTTGTAAAGATTGACACTCTTGCTTCACCGCCATCAAATCGTTCCTCAACTCATTAATGATTCCACCTGGCTCCTAATAAAATAAATATATATTAATGACTATGGACTGACAGATAGACGCACAGACAGGCATGTAATCAAATTGTTCCTCAACTCATTAATGATTCCACTTGGCTCCTAATAAAATAAATATATATTAATGACTATGGACTGACAGATAGACGCACAGACAGGCATGTAATCAAATTGTTCCTCAACTCATTAATGATTCCACCTGGCTCCTAATAAAATAAATATATATTAATGACTATGGACTGACAGATAGACGCACAGACAGGCATGTAATCAAATTGTTCCTCAACTCATTAATGATTCCACTTGGCTTCTAATAAAATAAATATATATTAATGACTATGGACCGACAGATAGATGCACAGACAGGCATGTAGTCAGCCACTAGACAATCAGCCAGCCAAACAGGCAGGTAGGCATACAGACTGACACACCGATAGACAGGCAGACAAAGCAAACAGACAGACAGACAGACAGACAGACAAGAAAACGTACCTGTGAGTCACCCCAGTCGTCATCCCATCCTTCATCAAAATCATCGTTAACTTTTCCTTGATTGGTTTTGGAAGGAGTGCTTTTCTGGGAAGATTTCTTTGGTGGTTGTGCGGGATTCCCTCGGGCTTGTTCGGGACCTGTTGAAAATCAAATTCTCCTTGACATGCGTAATCGTAAAAAATCTTAAGAAATCCTTTTTTCCCTAGGGAACATTTTGAGAAGGTAATAAAGTATTGAACTTCATTTTACCTTTGCTTTTTGGCGGATTTTTTCCCGTAGCTGCCGGTGGTGGAGGTGTCGATGACTCGTTAGCGCCTGCAGTCGGTGCTGGTCCACCTTTGTAGAGTTTTGATGTAAGTGACGTCATAGCCCATCCTGTCCAGGAAGACCCAGCATCCTCTGCGGTCTGTTCTGCAGCTGTACACAGTAAAGTCAAATGTTATTACTTAATCGTGAGTATCAGTCAAGCTAAGAGTTGCTTACTGGGACTGCAAAGAGAGAGACTGCGAGCAGGCAAAGCAGGGGCGGGGGGCGGGCGAGAGGCGGGCGGGGAGGGGAGGGCGAGATTAAATAACAGGAATGTAAATTTAGTAATGAAATACCAACCAGTTTTGTTGATGAATGATTCCGGATCTTCTGATGCTTTTTCTAATTTTCCAAGAAACAGTTTGATTGCTTTGAATGCCTTTGAGGGAACAAAAAACAAAGTTTATAATATTTTTTTGCAGAATCTCGCGGGCCCTCGTTATAAATTATTTATCATCACTAATTAGGCTCCGGTTTTCAAATATCTCAACTCTGGAGTGCGATTTAAAATGTATGCGCTTTCAATGGTTTTCGTGTTGACGCAAGGCCAAAATACATGGAAAAGTATACGTTTTCAATCTAAATGCTTTAGTTTGTCTTTCCACAACGACACACACATACAGTACCTGATCACGAACTTTTCTTTCAGGGTCCATTGTCAGTAAACATAACGCAGGGAGGATCTTCATAGCACAGTCTTTCAAGCTGTAGTATGTGTTGGTGGTACAAAAAGCCATGATGCCGGCTGTACGAGCTGGAGGAAACGGGTCACGAAGAGGACGAAGAAATGCTGAGACCAATACTTTCTGTCGGGTCTGATGGATAAAATAACAGTCACATTCAACCTGTTTTCTTTGCTGTAAAGAGTAGGGAGACCTTCTTAGTGCAACCATGACACTTTGTAGTGCGCGGTGTTGTAAAACAAGCAATATTCGCTCTTCAAATTGAAGAATCACAACGTTGAACAAAACGTGCTACAATTTTGCCCTTACTACCCCACCATTACCTCAGAAACAAATGAAATTTTGATGAACGATACAAGAGGATCTTGAGCAACAATTATTTTACGAGTTACAGTATATAGTTAGACCAGGTAGTCTCTTGAGAAATATCAAAGTACAGACAAGTCAGTTGTGAGGTATGACTAAGGACTTACCGCATCTGAGAGATGGCAAGCAATTTTCCCTAAACAAACAGTGGTGTTTGTTCTTATTCCTGCCTGACAAAATACAAAATACATAGGAGTATTAAAAATATAGGAGTTAACAATAAAAAATTGCAAAATTTATGTCAAAGTATTACCTCTTGGTCCATTTGTAGCTTTGCGAAGTGTTTCAAAAGAAGGTTATTGATTGTTTTGTCGCTAAGCTTTGAGGCTAAAAGAAGCATTGCCTGTAAAATTGAAAAGAAATCAATTAAATGGAGTAAAAATTAGTTTTTCTTTGATTTGACATTGCGTTGCAGTTTGCACAACAATTAAATAAGTAAGCAAGGAAGTAAGCAAGCAAGGAAGCAAGGAAGCAAGGAAGCAAGGAAGCAAGGAAGCAAGGAAGCAAGGAAGCAAGGAAGCAAGGAAGCAAGGAAGCAAGGAAAGGAGAAAGGAAGGAAGCAACCCACCTTTACTGTCTGTTCCCTCATGGCTGGTACAGAGTCTCCAAAACCCAGAGCTACGTGAGGAAAGATTTGTTCATCAACGATCTGAGGTTTAAGGTGCTCAACAAACTGGTCCAACTAAAAATAAAAGAGAAAACTTTTTAAAATATTGAACGGGAAATGTTCATATTACTTGTAGTATTAAATAAAAACACCCTTAGGTTTTGTGTTGTTTGGTAACGTTGTACCTGTTGTAAGAGTTGAATTCTTGTTGCTCTATCGGTGGATGAAAACAGCTTCACAACACAAGGAACAATCTTAATCTGGTATTCTTCAGCTTCTAATAGCTTTCCTACCTAAGATTATGATGACATAAATATGAAAATAAGTAAATAGATGTGAGTGACTGAATGACTGAATGAATGAACAAATGACCAAAACAATGAATGACCAATGGCTTGGGTAACAAATGAGAAAGAATGAATGAAATATATAAAATATGAGTGAATGAGAACAACAATTTACAAAATATAGCCAAATAAATAAATGTATGAAGGAAAAAAGGAGAGATGGAATGAGGGAGTAAATGAATTTATTATATGACCGTGAATCTTAGAGCCTGGACACTAGCAAATCGAGCAATCTGATTGGATAGATCGCATCGCAGACTGGTCTAGATTCTCCGGTATTAACTGGTCCGATCGCATATTATTCTTACGGCAAAAACATACTGTCCTTTTCAATGAAAAGTGGTCATATAATAAAACTCTTATCAACCGAGCTTGGTTGGTCTGTACGGGATAATCTTGACTGAGGTCGGAATGTACAGACCGAGCGCAGCGAGATTATCCCGTACAGACCTCCCGCTCGGTTAATAAGATCTAAGAATGAAACATTGTTCCTACTTACTTTAAACAAAGGCCCGAGTACGGCAGATCCAGCGGCACCAAATCCAAAAGCGTTAATAAGTTGAGGAAGAATTCTGTGTTTGCAGAACGGCTCAGGGAAAGAGTCCACTGAAGAACTAAGTGAAGAGAAAAAGACTTTTTGTTCCTTTGGATCTTTTATCTGCAAGATAAGTATGGACATAAGTATGAAGGCAAGAAAAATTCTCTACTTGCAGAACAATCTTATGTTAGGAATACAATTTCATCATCATAATCAATGTCATCATTGTGGATAACCTGATGATGAGTAGTTACATTAGAGACCTTTAGCATCAGGTTTACCGCTAACCACTAACTGCTAGGAATCAGGCAAAGAAACACACCCAGAAACACAGAGAAACACTCAGCATCAACGAAATAGGACATTTGCATGATGGCGTCATTTGACTCCCACTACCAAGATGCTTCGAGAATTTTCTAATTAACGAAACAAAAGAAAGTGTGCAAGGGAGTCTGGTATTAGAGGTCAATGATGCCAAACATCCTATTCAATATGGCGGCTCTTCCAGCATAAACTTCATTATAACACTTTGCTAAATGTTGAAAGTTTCACAGAAAATGCCTGACATTGAACTGCAGTTTGAGGTTTGTGGTACCTAGCAAGAATGTCATGCTAAAGGTCTCTATCGTAACAACAAGACACCTCTAAAGATTCATACCTGCAGTTCCCTAAGGAACAGATTAGCATCAACAAAATCATTCTTCAAATAATGTCCTTGTGAACGACAGTTTTCTATAAACTTGGTTGGGTTTGGTCTCATCTTGGGATTTGCACTGACCAGCTCTCCATAATGTGGAACCAAACTCTTAGGAATCTTACCAATGGACTTCAATGATGCCGATCTTGATAACGAGCCGTTAAATATTTCCCATATTAAGCAACCCAAGCCCCACATGTCTGCAGACCTGCAAGACAAATACATCAAAATATGCTAGAGTTATTCCACCTGTATAACATAGTCATAACACAGGGATTTGACAATGGTGACGGCATGGCTCTACACAGTAAACCCACCCATGAATTTGAACAAAATCAAAAATTGGGCTCCCTGTATTGCTGAACACAGGGAACCAAAGCACCATTGATTTTCACCATTGGATTTCAATAAAAAAATCTCCATTGGAATCGAATTGTCGTTATGTCCTCCAAATTGAGCTGCATTCTGAAGGATTGCTATACACTTTAAAGCCCTCATTTAATAATATTATTACCATTTGTTTAGTCGTTTATTAGTCTTGGTATACTTTCTTCCTTCAGGGGGGTCATATACTTGCAGCGCTGGTAACAAGGTAACATTTGCTTCCTCAGCACCAGGTGGAGGCTCTAAGGGCTGCACATACTCTACACCACCAAGTTTCCATTCCCCGGCAATGTCGACATACACTGATGACATGGATACATTACCATGTTGTAAATTGCAGTCATTAATCAGGAAGCTGAGACCAGCCTTTGATATAAAAACAGCAAGAATATCAAGTGAGTATCTGATGTCTCATTCAGGAACTTGGAGCACCACAAGATAAGCCAGGGCTATAGCAAGTGAGGTAAAAGTCACTGTCATGAATCATTTCTGTCCATTGTCAAATGTCCAGCTGTTATTTTCAGACCTGGGTACCCAGTTACCATGGATACAGACAACAGTAATTATTTTTGCTAACAAGCTAGTCGTTATGTCATTAGTTGTGTTGTAATAAGAACAAAACTTACAGCAATTTGATGAATTCCCCATGAGATGGCTAAATCAGACTTTGTACCTTCGTCTTTTGATAAATATACCTCTAATGGGACCACAGGCTCAGTTACAAGGTAGATAAGGGTATCAGTCTAAAGAGAAGAGACAAAGAAACCATAATGTGGTATTAGGTTTCCACAATATAGAGTCAGTGGCCTAAAACTCTTGGGGTACATTCAGTATCCCATTCCACAAATTCCCATTTGATTGTTTGACTAATTTATGGATAGGGAATACTTAATACAGGGTTTAAGATAAGGGTTGGTCAGTCGCTGGTCATGATGACCAGCCAGATGAGTCTTAGCTCTCACATATTGTTTCTGGCTCAACCTTACTGCTCAAAATGACTGGCAATTCAAGGCAAAGATTTTGGCAAGTTTGAATTTTAAATCTGCCATTATTTTAAGCCCTGTGATATATACATGTGAAAAATCATAACATCCTTTTTTCACGAGGGTAGCACTTAATAGCCAGTGGCTAACAAACCTGTGGCCCTCATTACATGATCGAATTGGAATTTAGGAGTTGATTTTTGTGGAGGGAGGAAAACCAGAGAACCCAGGAAACCCTCGAAACACAGGAGAGAACCAACAAACAACTCTACTCATATACAACACTGAACCTGGTGGGACTCGAACTCGGTCGCATTGAGGAGAGGTGATGAATATACTATGAGCATGATAACAACATGGCAAACATTTTGATTGGGTGATCAGTAGTCTTACTCAAAGTGATCATCATTTCCTCAATCAATCTCCTTCACACTTGATAGCTTTCTACAAACTTTCCATTTGAAAATAGTATTTCTTACCTCTAAACTATCTACATATGTTACTACATTTGGGTGTCTTAACGTCTTAAGTCTTTTTAAGGAGGACTTAGCGAGTTTAACCTGAAAGAAATAGCATCACAAACTAGAGTAACAACCAGTTATTTCATTAAACACCACAAAATAATATAAACAAAAACCGCATCCTTATCACAGCAAATTTAAAGAAATTCCTATTAATCGTAATTTCATATATTTCATAGATAATATATCGTTATCATGTGAATCACAGATTATTTAGATGAGGTGCTGGTTTATGGTATCAGATGACGTTGAAAAGTTAGTTGAATCTTAGTGAAGCAATAATATAGATATCTACCTTATTCTCAGAAGAAGCCTTCACGTCTAAAGCAAACACAGTCACAGGATCCCCAGTAGCCTGTACAAAAAAAACCCACAATTAATCGCAATAAATAGACTGAATAATCGCGAAAACCAACCATGTTAGTAAAGACAGCAAATCACCTTTTTTTTGCCATGATGGATGGACCATGGACATTTACTATCAGAACTTTCTATTTTCTCACCGATCTCGTACGGAAAGCTCTGGGCAGCAGTGCCCATCTTTCCTATCAAGCTCCATAGCCCCTGCATCGTTAACAGAGTTTAAAAAATAATTTTAAAAAAACGATTAAAATATCAGCTCATCTCAAAATTATTTTCGATTTTGTGTCTTCGTGGCTCTCGACCCAGTCCCTCGACCGTATATTGGTGACAATAACACGTTTTCTTCACCTTGGTTTTTCTTTGTCAGCCATTTTGTGCTTAGAAATACTCGAATATTTTAAGTCTTTTCCACCCATAAAACAAACTCTGGCTCTTTACGCTGCCCCTGAGGTACCATTTCTTTCAGGTTCTAAGGATATGATGCATCAGTTAGGACAACCGGTGAGTTTTTGTGGAGTTTTTTGGTTGGTTGTTGAACAACTTTGATGTACGACGTTTATACTTGAGTTTGGCCTCCTTTTCTTAGCTTTAAACGACTATTCCTCCTTAAAAATAGTCGTAGACAGTAGTAGGAATTAGTACGTCTCGCAATATGTTGTTGGATTGTTATTATTTGGTATAAAACCTATAGAATCGGTTGGCCATAGTTCATGATTGCATTTAGTGAATAGCTAGCTATAAATAACGAGATCACCACCCCTCCCCCCCTCCCAAACTAGAACCATCTTCTATATTTGGGGTCTTCTCTGGGTCATCACCATCTTTAGTGCTTTAGTAGCGAAGTATATATGATATTGAAATCATTAAAAGACATTTATATGACTAGAAAAATCTGATCAAAACCTGAGCAAAAAGATTCTTTTGTCAAGGGAGATATCTTTGACCCGGGTCTCCTTGATTTATATATGGTGACCCAAATACTGTATATCAATCTAAAATCAATATTTAAAGGTATTCTCTATCATTTGTTTTGACGACAGAGAGGATTTCCACATCCAATACCAACAGCATCTCAGACAACAGGACTGTCAGAATTAGAACGTGAAAAAATCTATAGTTGGATATTAGAATTGTCGAGTCCTGAAACGAGAGAACATGCTTTATTAGAATTAAGGTAACTTGTGTGAAAAATATCAGTACTGCTGACACTACAGTTATATTAAATGATGCAAGAGCCCACTTCCGAAATATGCTTCGCATGTCAAGCACAAGGGTTTTAATGTGAGGCTTTGTGCACAAGCAAAGCATATCTCGGAAGTGGACTATTAAGGTCTCAAAGTAACTGCTCGTCAATAGACAATGTCTGGCCAAAGTGCCTCTTATGCCAGTCCCCTTGACTGGTTCACATTGACTGGTCACATGACTTTGATCAGTTCATTTGGCAACTCATCGTGAGCAGCTATAAGCTTTAGCCCTACAATTGTTCAAATGTTTGGTAAACACACCCTAACCCCGATATTCATTGCTCTGCAGTAAAAAGAGAGAGGTAGTACCAGACCTGGCTCCTATGTTATGGCACTCATTTGGTGAGTATAGCTGATACCCTAAGGGGTTGGGAGAGTGTAATCTTTACTTATTTATGACTTTCCTGAATTTCCAACTTATACCATCTATCCTCACCTATTTAGAAACATTGAGTATTGCTGCTGAAGGATTTTTGATTTAAATTTTACAGGAACAATTGCCGCTCTTTTACAAGAAATAGTTTCAATTTATCCTGTTATCAATCCCCCAAATCTCACTGTAAGTAATGTATTTTTACAACTCATATCCTATCCACTAAATAGTTTGTTATAGCTATTCTATTACTTGTGTAGTTTTAAATACATTTTTTGTATAATTAGAGGATTTTGTTTGTTTCAGGCACATCAATCAAATCGTGTTTGTAATGCATTAGCTTTACTTCAGTGCGTGGCATCCCATCCTGACACAAGATCTGTATTCCTTCAAGGTTTTGTTAAATATTAATAATTATCACAATTATAATAGAACCTCTATTAAGTGGGCACCCTCTCGGAATTTTTAAGTTGCCACTGAGTATAGGGAGGTTGACCACTTAATAGGTTGCCACTGAATCGAGGCTTTGCACCATCACAAGACAGCAGCCATGACAGGAGGCACAATGATAGGATAGTTCTTCCCTGGGAAAATAAATTCTTACTCATATAAATCAGATTAGACAGATTCAGTCGTTCTGCTTCCTGTCAAGGCAGCCATCACATGATGGCGCAAAGCCTCTATGGTTCTACTGTATTATAAGAAATTCAGAAAAAGAAAAAAATTACAAAAGTGATTGGATAAAGGGAAGTAATATTTTCCCATTAGAATTTATTATTTGAATCTTAATTTTTTTATAGCACACATTCCCTTGTTCCTTTATCCATTCCTTCACACTACAAGCAAGACCAGACCATTTGAATATCTTCGTCTTACAAGCCTGGGTGTTGTTGGTGCATTAGTCAAGGTATGAACAACTTTTAAACATTACTTCACCACATTATGAGAAGTATCTAAGTTTTTGCCCCAGTACTTTCTTCCACCTCAAGATTTATCCGGCCTATAGTGAAGCTTATGCTGACGTCACCTAGTGATATTAACGTGCCAACCAGAGTTTTATTGGCTACTCAAACAAAGAGATCTTGTTTTAATGGTTGGCAAGTTTGAATGAGAAAAGATTCCTGACCTCAATGTTTGTAAGCAGTGAATATCACTATAAAGTTTCGTATCATCTTCAGGAAAGGACAGACTGATGTCTATACAGTTTATTTAATGACAGCAACTCGTGGACAATTTCTTTTCATATAGTCAACTTTGTAGCCTCTTTATAATTAGCATATGGAATTCTCATATAATAAATATATTATCTGATTTTTTTGGTTTAGACTGATGAAACGGAGGTCATTAACTTTTTGTTGACAACTGAAATTATTCCATTGTGTCTCCGAATCATGGAAACAGGAAGCGAACTATCTAAAACTGTAAGTAAATCTTTAACTTCAGGTGGATAAAAGAATATAATATTTTAAAAAAAATTGTTAAAAGTCTAAAAAAAAAATCTCAATACATTTCTGCTTAAATTAATTATTATTGTTTGCAATGATTGTTGTAATATTTCTTCGGTTATTCAAAATTGTATATATTATTATTACTTTTTTTAATCAGGTTGCCACCTTCATTCTTCAAAAGATTCTCCTGGATGAGACTGGTTTGTCATACATCTGCCAGACATATGAAAGATTTTCCCATGTTGCAATGATCTTGGTAATAATACAACTCATCAATGAAATATTGTGAACCTTTTATATGCAAGGGAAATTATTGCATAGTGCCTCAAATGATCTCTACTCAAAGCAAATTTAGCAATTGTAATATTATTCTATATTCCAGGGTAAAATGGTGCTTGCATTAGCTAAGGATCAATCAGCTAGACTCTTGAAGCATGTAGTACGTTGCTACTTGAGGTTATCTGATAATCCAAGGTATGTACATTAGTTTCCAAGAAATTATTTATATTTACCATACATGTATGGGCTGTTGCCTTAGGTAAATATTCAGGAATAAAAGAGGGTTGGGGGGTAGTGGTGGCGTACTTGCTTTATGTCGCCTCTGGGTTAAATTGTTCAACTCTGCATTACTGGGTTTCTTCCTTAGATCAAAGGTTTTTGGCTTTTTTCTCCTGCCAAAATCCAATTACATTTGTGCAACAGCCATGCCTAGGGTAAGGTCAACACAAAGGCTACTTCAAGGTTTTTGTAAGTGTGTGAATATTTTGTTCTCAGGGCACGTGAAGCTCTTCGTCAGTGCCTTCCAGACCAACTAAAAGATGGAACATTTTCAAACTGTTTAAAAGATGACGCTTCAACCAAGAGATGGTTGAGCCAGTTGATGAAAAATCTCCAAGAACAAACCATGGCAGAAGCAAGAGGAATGTCTGGTCTCACCTCATGACAATACAACACTGTATAGCCTTGTAAAGATTATCAGCATCACTCCAAAAATGTTAATATTCTTGTAGAAAATAAATAATTGTTACCGGACAGCTTTGATTTTTATAGATGTATGAATTTTTTTTTTGATAAAACGTCCACATTTCTAAGTATTTAGTATTCTTTGATTTATTCCTTGTTTGTTATTTTGTAATGATATGTAAATAAAAAGAAGAAAAAAATCGAAATCAGAGAATCTTGACCAACTCATTTATGATAGTTCTAACGATTCTAAGTAAAATATACATACCCCTATTAATGGAGAAAAGGAAAAACAGCAAATTGATTAGCAACCCAATCACTGCGCCATCGCCCCTAGCCTGTGTAGCGGCGCTCTAGGGGAGAGAGGAAAGGATGAGGAGGGAGCTCCCTCTCTCACTTTCCCCCTCCCCCTTCCCCAATCGCGCCCCTACACAGGCTACATCGCACCACAAAAAAAAAAAAACATAGTAGAGTGCAAACAATTTAATCCGTGAAACACTAATTACTAAATAGTACAAAATAGTGCTAATTAAACAATAGAAAACAATGGAATTTGCATGAAATTTAGCTATTTAGTATTACTAAAGTTTCACGGATTTACTGTGGTCACTCTATTTATCCATATAGAATAAGTAAATACTAAGTGAATACAGAGGTATTTCTTAGGCCTCATTCGCAATCTACTTATTTTAGGGATAAAGGATGGATGAACGATGATTGTTCTTTTTAGCCTAGAAACTTTATACTTTAATGCATCAAAAGTTTAAAAGAATACTTCTAGAGCCTTAAACTTTTTAAAGAATTTTTTCGTTTAACGACAACACTGACACGTCATGATACACGTGCTAATCATCTGAGTTATAGTTATATTGATGCTTTGTAGCCAAGCCTTATACGAATCCAAGATGGCGGCCAAACAAGTGTAAGTGTAGTCGAGTCGTCCGTCTTCAAGCGATTAAGTTGGAACGATGAGAAGTAAAAGACGTCTATATCTCGTTATTCTCAGTTGACTATTAACTGAAGACTGTAGCTAGTACGAGTATGACATCATTAAGAGCTTCGTTGCCGCCAGCAGGGAGCACTCTTTGGGGAAAGGAGCGACGATCTTCGACAGTCGAAAGTAGCCATGGACCAGCACAATCTCTAATAACCCATGTTGTTATTCGTGAAGTATGGAAGAAGGAGTTACCTTCCCCACATGCTTTATATAAGATAGATGTCATGACTAAGTCAAACCACTGGTTTGTCTTGAAAAGATATCGAGAATTCAGTAGTTTGCACAAGAAATTGGTCGCTTTGTATGGCATTCCTAAAGACATGTTACCGCCAAAGAAACTCACTTCTAAGATGTCGTTAAAGCACTTAGAAAGACGCAGAGATGCTTTAGAACACTACCTTCAACGTCTTGTTAACAGTTCTACTTATGTCTCGAGCTCGCAAGAGATTTTAGAGTTTCTTGATGTTGGTAAACATGACGTCATGTCAGTCACTAAGACACTTGCTACAGAGCTTCTGGAAGAAGGAGAGAAGATACTATCTGAGCATGGTTCGTACACATTTAACGTTACGGAAATGTACTGTATTACTCGGCAACTGCAGCTACCAGAACCGACACAGACATCAGAAGACTATTCACCTGTGGACCTTGGTCATTTGTATAGTTTTGTCTATCATTTGGAAGACTTGTGTGTACGTGCAGCATCAGGTTCAAAAAATACTCAAGAATTTGCCAGCCACTTAGAGTTTGATATATCGTTATTTAAGGCCCTAAAAAGCTTAAAACTAAATGGCTGTCCTGTTAGTCTGGTAAAGGGGCTATCGTCCCTTCAAGCGCAGCTCAAATATCTTACAGCTCAACAGACTCTGAAGACAATGAAAGAACTACTGATTGATCGAGTTGTAGAGAAGAGAAAAGCTTCATCATCAGGAGGTGCAGTTGCGTCTTGGCGGAGTCACGCTACAGCAAAGCTAACCCAGAATCGAGTCATTATCCAACCTTGGGTCCAGCTAACGAACCTGACTCTTAGTCACAACAGTATAACTATGTTTGACGAGTCTATGAAACTAATGCCTTCGCTACAGAGCTTAGACTTAAGCTACAATGACTTTGTTAGTCTAGATCTTCTACAACTGAACAGTCCATCATTAACTCACTTGGATTTGTCCAATAATTCTATCCATTTTATCTCAGGGAGTCCAAAAAGTTTAGAGAATCTGAAGTCTTTAGTTTTGGAGAATAATAACCTACAGACGTTGAAAGGCGTTGAGAGTCTTCTTGGTCTCATTGAACTGAACATAGCAAGAAATCAGATTGTTAGTTTAAAGGAAATTTGTTGTCTGTGCGGTATGTCTCAGATGAGGTATTTGTCTGTCGATGGAAATCCTTTAACGAAAGTCAAATCCTACAGACTTCAAATTTTCTCTTTTTTTAAGGGAAGAAGTATAGTCTTGGACAACAGGACAAGGACTGATGACGAAAAGGCTAACCTTGATGTATTGCCTTCAAAATCGAGGTCTCTGGCGTCACCACAAAGCTACAACAGGGAGGAGTCTGAGGAGGTGACACGGTTAATAAGATCACATGCTTATGAAGCACTAGGGGAGTCTTCTATCCAGGATGATGATGACGATGGCATCGATGAAGATGATGATGATGATTCGGGTATTGATGGATACATTCCTAGAGTTACCAGTGTTGATACCGAGGTTGAAGGTGCAGATGGTAGTTCACACGAACAGAAGGAAGTGGACCTTGCGTTTAACTGGTCATATTATGATTTCCTTGATATGAGTGGAAATATGGCCTTTCCATCTCTCGGGGGAAATAAAAACTGCAACAGGGAAGACAAAGATGAAACCCGTATCAAGGGTGGGATGTTGCCCGTTTCTCTCATGGGAAATGACCTTGAGGAAAAACTAGGTCAGGAACACCATCTTAATGAAACTACCTTGCCTCTGAATACAGAGGAGTTAGAGGAACGAATCAAGGAAGAAATGTGCCAAGAAAAGACTGGAAGTACAAGCAGCACTGAAGTGGCTTCTGAAGTGTCAGTCAATGACGATAGTAGCCATTCAGATAGCGTCAATATTTATACTGATGCTTTACAGACTGCTGATGTAATTGATCAGGAAGATGAAGAATTACCAAGAACTGTAACATGTTTACCTGGTACGTCTGATGCAAGTAATAACTATACTGATAATCTAAAAACTGCTGGTGTAAGTGATCAGGAAGACAAAGAATTATCGGGAACTGCAACACAACTGGCTGGTACCAATAATAAGTGTACTGATAATTTACGAACAGGTGTGTGTGACCAGGAAGAAGAGGAATTACCAGGAACTGCAACATGTCTGCCTTGTACATCTAGTACCAGCAATAACTTTACTGATAATCTACAAACTGCTGGTGTCAGTGACCAGGAAGAAGAGAAGTTACCAGAAACTTTAACATGTCTGCCTGGTACATCTAGTACCAGTAATAACTGTACTGATAATCTACAAACTGCTGGTGTTAGTGACCAGGAAGAGTAGAAGCTACCAGGAACTTCAACATGTCTGTCTGGTACGTCTGATATTAATGAAGTAACTATTATTGATAATACTGAGGACAACTGACTGAGATCACAAGAAAGTAAACCCGATTACCATATAAGGTTTAATAAAATTGACAAAATAATCCAAACTTGTTTTATAGTATTGAGAGGTAGTTTGTAATTATAATTGACGTACAAATTAATAAATAATTTGAGAATTGTATCACGACAATGTCATTTCACGGCTTTCGCTACTGCTAACATTGGGTCACTCTGCATCTAGCTTTTATGTGTCCAAATATTTAAGTTAGGAATTATGACATCGATATCACAATATTCCAGGTACGAAAACCTGTTAATTTTCGTAATAATATCGATATAATAAAACGAACATTTTAAAGGTGTACGAGTACATTCCTGCTACTTTGTATTTGACGTGTGGTAATAGCAAAGGCCATAGTTAGATGTCCTTGGACCTCAGGTACCAGGCGTATTTGACTCTGTAACATCATCTTCTAGACACCTATTTTTTATCCGTCGGATAGCGTTACGCGCCCTCCGTACAACCAGGTCCTGGGCAACAAGCCAGACTTCATTACACATACGTTCTTACCTCCAACATAAATGATTCGATTACAAATGGCATGCGCCCAGTGGCGTCCTCAGCCTTTTTATCTGTTGCAAAGTTCTGGCTTGTAGCAACAACTCCAGTCACTGCCTAGACAGATGAAATAAGGTCGTGTACAAATCCCGGCTTTTTTGGAGTGCGCAAATGGGAGTTATCCCTTGAGACGAGGGAGGGAAGGAAAACAAGACGAATGGAAAGTGGGAAAAGGCCCCTATTTCTTACACCGCGTCTCATCTAACGTCTTTAACCTGAGTAAATAAGTTTTTCCATCACCAAGAGTATGGTTTATTTGTTGCATGTTGATCATTTAACATTATACCAGAAATATTGTTCAGACAGTTGGTATCAGCAAAAGATTGTCTACAATGTTGATAGTTATTGTTGGGCTGGATACAGGACCACTAGGGTGAACTAAAGAGCTACTCAAATAATCAAGTCATTCCCTTATTATTACAAGTATACACGTCTAGTAAGCTACCACCCCCCCACCCCCTCCCCCGACACCCGATCCTAGATCCAACCAAACAAATATTTATAATAGTCATCATTATTGACTTATTAGCAGGAAGAGCTTTCAAGGTATGACTTACATCCAGTCAAAGCGCATTTTTCCCCCTAGAATAATTAGATGTATCAACAAAATATTTCTAGGCGCCAAGTTGTTTTGGAAATAACCAGACTATTTTCGACCCAAATGACGTCACTCTAACGTAACAATGACGTCACATAAACCATTTTACACCCAAATGACGTCATACTTAAAAGCTCATACCTAGACTAGACTTAACAAGCGCAAGTTATCGATTGTAATGAATGATGTTAAATGGTCCAAGCTAGTAGTAGGGCTACAATATCAACTGTTATTATATATCCCGGGCTATATCCCCATATCAAAACAACAACATTCTGACTCTTTATAAATACGCTTTCTTTAAAGAACTTTAACATTGCCATGGAAATAAATAAAAAAATCTTGTGACCAGGAACTTGGCCTTTCTTTACCGTTTATCTTGGAAACTATGAAACGCCCTGGGCACAAATTTAAAATCAACAAAGCATTCCGCAAATAGTCGACATGACAATTCTAATAGATACTGTGAGTCAGAAATTATTATATTAACATTTTTTATAGGAATAGCAGAAATAAAGAAAAATACTAATAATTTGCCATAACTAAAAGAATTTCCATCCCAAACTCCTTTAGTCCATTCAATACATTCCACGGAGTTTGAAACACACATTTCAATCAAAAACGTAAAGAATATTTTTGTCATTCCAAGCTTTGCTTTATTCACATTAATGGATATCCCATGATATTAAGTTTTGATGAATCACTACATAGGGTTATCATACATCCCAAAGAAAGCTAACCATTTTGGACACCCATGTTTATGTCCATTTTTTTGCTTGGACAACACAGGATTGCTAATCATCAATTATAATCATTAATGTTTTCCCCCACCCCTGGTATTAGAACATTCATATCTCAAATGTTGCATTTTTGAAAATAAATCTAAGGTTGCAGCAAGCCTTTCCTAAGGTATTTGTTCAATATACAATTGTGGTTTGCCATTATTCAAATTATTATCAATTAATGTTAAATTAATATTTTCAATAATCAAATTAAGAAATGTATTAATGATTCAATACTCCTTTTGACGGTTCCGTTCAGTGACCATTAGTAATATTTCCAAGTCAAGGATGGAGTTTCTGCGCATAGCAAAACTATAGTTTATTATGCCCGGCAACTCCAGCCTCAGCTTGGAAATATTATTCATAGTCATTGACGTGACTGTAAAATGGAGTTTTATTTGCAGCATGAACATCAAGTACTTGTTCAACCCTTCCCATCCCAAATCTGAAATATCCTTCTCAAATCATTTCTCAATCATTCTTTTATCATTTGTTGTCTGAACATACATTAACCAATCATTCCTGAGTAAATAAATGTTACAGCACTGTTGGAAGATCTCTCTTTGACTAAACATCGCATTCAACATGGCTGTCATGGCTTTGAACCATATCAGTTATTTTCTGAGGAATGATTGCAAACCACTTCATCATCCACTTCTTCCTTCCTTTTTCCTTACCATTTAATCCTGTGGTACCTCATTCTTAAGAGGATGCACTTAAGTGCTAAATTTGAAGTTCTTTCTTTAAACTTAAGGCTAATGTCTTCGATCACATTTTTAACTACACACTATTTTAGTTTAGCTTATAACAGACAAGTATCTATTGCACCCCTGTCGTTTGGTGCTGGTCAACTGTATCACTATTATTATAACCACAACTTTAAATAGTTCTACATTGTTAATATATTTTAAACCATTGAGACAACTTAGGATAATAAATACCTCAATCAACTCACTTTTCTGGAGGTTCACTGGTTGCATTCAATAGAGTAAGAATAGAAACGACAAAGTCTAGTAATGCTTTTGCAATACACGTAGTAACAAAGAGGATTGGAAACTAGTCCCCAAACTTCTCCTCTTGATCCTCTTATGGCTAAGAAACTAAATTTAGGATTGAAAACTAGTTCTCAGTTTTCATCCATTGACGAATATTATTTGTAGTTTCAATCCTAATTTTGAAATAACTAACTCCTAAATAAAGTCTCACACTCTTAAATAACGTCTAATAATTCATAATAAATCAACCCTTACCCATGGCAATACTTAGGTGTGCTATATACATTAGTATTGCACGGGTATAATCAATTTAGTGACTGTGATATATGAATAAAAGCGACAGGCAAATCTATTCAACAAGTGGTTGCTTGTACATTAACATTAATGATATACTACGATTAAATCAGATCAGCTGTGATGCGACTATCAAATGGCTTCCAATCAATCAATGAACCAATCAGAGACCATATCATAAATGCCAACCAATGAGGAAGCCATTTGCGAGTCACGACATCTGGTGTTTTTGCTTTAAAATATCAGCTCTGACAACAAAACATGAAATAACACAGGGTTTTATGTTTTTTTTAGGGCTTCACTTCATTACATCAGACAGATCACACACAATTTCTTCCAACTTCAACATAGGAATGACTTTTCAGATATTTCAGGCATACAGTTTGAGAACTAAAGCTCAAGTCAAGAATCCGAGGAGAAACTACATCAGATTTTTGCACCTCGACTTGAAACCTTCACACGCAGAAGAGTAACTTGCTTTAAGGACTGTTTACTGCTTGGCATGAAAAAGAGTACGAATAAAGAGCAAAGAAAGAAAGATGGAAATGTAAAGAGAATAACAGCATACAAGAAGTACACGACACACCAAATAAATACGTAGAAGACAAGAGAAACGAGAAGAAAAGACACACAAAAACATGCCAACAAAAACAAGACAAATGAACAAACCACCAACTTGACCACAGTCACTAACGTAACCATAGCAACAAGGTACAAAATACAAACCATAATGTACCGCCTGTCAATCATTGCCATGGTGAGCAGAAGTCAGTACAACGTACAGGGATTTTGATCGTCTTCTTTTCCTCCCTTTTCTCTGCGCTCTGTCATCCTCAGCTGCCTATCCAGTTCGTGCAACTTTTTTCTGTGTTCTTTGATCTTCGCCAACTCGTCACTCTTTCCTTTGTCTGTCATCTCTTTCTCAAGCAGGTCAGCCATGAGGAAAAGTTCCTCGGCAGCTTTGGCAGCACATCGTTGCTGTCTGACATCTAGTTTAGCAAGTTGTCGTTTATCTTTTTGTATCTTATCTCGTACTCGATGAAGCATCTCTGTTCTTCCTTCCAGTTCCGTCTCGACGTGTTCGAGTGTCTCCTTATGAACCAACTCATATTCTGCCAACTTTTTTCTCTCGTTTTCCAAGTTCTGGTTGACCTGTGCTTTTCTCTTCTCAAGCTCTTGTACAGCTTCACCGATGGTTAGTTCTGCTAGCTCCTGTTGCTCCTTGTGTTTTTTCTCCAGTTCAAGGAGACGTACTTTTTCTTTACGAATCAAGCTTTGCTCTGCTTCTCTTTCGTTCTCCAGTTCTTCTAACTCTTCCTCGTTCAGTGTTTCTTTCTCAGCCTGCTGCAAAGCTTGTTGATGCTGTCGTTCTAACAGCGCTATTCTCTTCCTTTGTCTATAAATGAGTTTCTTTCTATCACGGCTCTCGAAGTCAACATCTTCACATCGTCTTTCTATCTCCTGTTCAGCTTCAATCAGTGGTCCAAGTTCGTTACGGACAAGATTCTCCACCTTAGCTCTCATAGGTACCAGAACTAACTTTTCGTTATCAAGGTGTTTTTCCAGTTTTGTCTTGGTCTCTGTGACCATTTGCGTTGCTTTCTGAAGAGCAGTTTGGTGCTTTGAATAAAGCTCGGATAAGATCTTTCTTTCTTCACGAATATCTTTTATTTCCTCTCTAGTTTCCCACTCGAGAAGCTCTTTTCTCTTGGTAAAATCTTCTTCGGTAAGATCAACATTCTTGTCTTCATGCTCACGCTCTTCTTGCTTTCTTCTCGCTTCTTCTAACTTATGTCTCACAGCTCTTCTCTCCATGATAGCTTTCTCCTTCTCAATCAAGTGTGCTTCCTCAGCTTCTTCAACATGTTCCAATATTTCCCTCAAGTCTCGCATCTTTTCGATCTGTTGTTCCTGGATTCGTTTATGCTTCTCTTGTACTTCTTCCAGAACCCTCCATTGCAGTTCAATGGCTGATTTCTCCGTAGTCAGACTCCGTAGTCCTTTCAACGCCTCTTGTTCAGCCTTGTGTACTTCATCTTTAGCTTCGGTTATTTCTTTCTGCGCGATTTTGCGTTGGTCTTCGTAGTCGGCCTCCAGTTGCCTCAGTTGTGCACGTAGTGCCTCCATACGGGACTTATTAACAGCTTTAGCATTAGCGCCTTCGGATATCTCCTCCTCTTCTTCCTCCACTTCCTCGTTACTATGGCGTCTCCTTGGAGACACCCTTCCAGGGGACACTCTTCCAGGGGACACCCTTCCAAGATCTGCACTCAACTTCATCTGCATCTCAACCTGTTCAACTTCTTTCCGTTTAACATCAATTTCTTCTTGTAGCGCCTTTACTTGTTGTCGTTGGAGCTCAACATGCCTTCGCTCTTCACCCCACTTTTTCTCCAAGTCTTCTTTCATCTTATTCATTTCTATTTCTTTCGCCAACACAGTTTTACGATGCTGTTCTTCTAAAGCTAGAAGACGTTGCATCTCAGCCTCCAAGCGCTTTCTCTCTTCATCTTGTTCTCTTTTGATTCTCTCTTTCACTTCTTGTATTTCAACTTCAGCGCGCTGTCTCGCTTGCTCCTGTTCAACTCTTAATTCTTCTAAGTACTTCTTTTGTTTTTCCAATTGAATCTGGTTTTCTCTAATTTGCCGTTGGCGCTCTTTCTCTTCAACGGTTCTTGATTCTGCTGCCTTTTCGTGTTGTTCTTTCAGGAACTCCAATTCTTGCCTGGATAAAAAAAATCGGTTATAAACAGAAATATTCTGTTGTGTTTTTTTGATCTCATATCAAAATCTGGCGTCGTTTACTTTCTAGTTGAGGGATGTAAAAGAACCACTGAGGACGTAAAGAAACCCTGGCAGTGACCACCGTCAGTGCCTACACTTCATACTAACCATCTCATGATTGTAAATTGAATAAAAAGCAATCTGTCATTCAATCTGTCATTCACAACTCAATGTAAAGCACCTTTGATTATCCATATAGAAAGGGCGCTATATGAATTACAAATCATCAAATCTTTATCATTGAGTATCCTCTTACTCTACGGGTTTTTGCTTTCTCTAAAACTCTTATACGAAATAAGGCGAAATTGCAACAAGCAAATGGCTAAACTGATTAAAACTAACTTGACTTCAATGAGGGAAGTTGTGCTTACCTGGCTTCTTCCAGTTTTCGCGCAGCTTCTTGTTGTTGCGTTTTGAGCTCGAGTCTAAAAAATCGAAACGTTTAAGATTATAAGTATAGTACGAGTTACTAGTTTTTGTATATTACGCTATTCAGCCTTTGACTGTTTTTATAAATCATCTATTCATCTATCCACTGCTGCTTTCATTTTCTGTTGCTGTTGTTGTTGTTGTTGTTGCTGCTGTTGTTGTTGTTGTTGCTGTTGTTGTTGTTGCTGTTATTGTTGTTGCTGTTGTTGCTGCTGCTGCTGTTGTTGTTGTTGTTGCTGCTGCTGTTGTTGTTGTTGCTGCTGTTGTTGTTGTTATTGCTGCTGTTGTTGTTGTTGTTGTTGTTGCTGCTGCTGTTGTTGTTGTTGCCGCTGCTGTTGCTGTTGTTATTGCTGTTGTTATTGCTTTTGTCGTTGTTGCTGTTGTTGTTGCTGTTGTTGTTGCTATTGTTCTTTGTCTTACTTACTTTTTCTGTTCAATACGCTCTGTCTCCTCTTTATACTGTCGTTCAAGCTCCAGCCTGTGCAATAAACGATAGACACCACGTGAGAAGATGAGCAACACGTAGAGAACAAAGGATGACCTGATTACTTACCCTGCATTGTAGAAGAGGTAGGACGGAGTTCTTTCTGATTCACCGCCGATGTCAGCTAGGTTCTCCATGGACTCGTACTAAAAACAACAAGATTAATAAGATTATCCTTAGATGGTGGTGATGATTATGCATGTTGACGGTATTGGTGATGGTGATGATGATGATGATGATAATAATATTTTTGATGAATAACAAAATGAAGATGATTTCACGATCTCGGGTATAGCTACTCTGCATATGCTCGAGGTACTCCTGTTCAGGAAGGGGTACGCACGAGATCCACCAAAGCAATCCCCTAAGAGCAAATCCCTAAGGAGACCTCCCAGTCCGTGCCGTTGCCGTATTTGATCATTTTCATTGGCTGAGCAGTGATCTCGCGCTGTGTGATTGTTGTGTACCGTGCCGTGGTACTTACTTGTCTTTGTTTCCTCAGTTTAGCAGCTTCTTGTGGATGATTGAATCTAAACATGTTGGTCTTGCCCAGCAAAATTACATCACCTACAAAAACAGAGAAATAATAACTTGAATATCTGTTATGAAAACAAGTAATATGATGACTACCCTGGTGTGATTAAAATATTTACTCATTTTACGCTTAAATATTGGAAGGACATCAGCTCTTCGTATATCAGGCGGAAGGCTCTTGATTATGATAGATAACATTATGCCGTTGATAGCCCCAGGTAACTGCCCCAGGTAACAGCCCCATGTAACAGGCCCATGTAACAGCCTCATGTAACAGCCCCATGTAACAGCCCCAGGTAACAGCCCCAGGTAACAGCCCCAGGTAACAGCCCCAGGTAACAGCCCCATGTAACAGCCTCATGTAACAGCCAACGTACCTTGACTTAGTCGTTTTGCTTTAGCAAGTGTTTGTCCATTCAACTGACAGTTTCCCGCCACAGGATGAATGATGACATTCCCGTCAATACTCTCGATAATACACGTCTCATCTTCGATACCCGGTCCAGTCAACACTACGAAATACATCATGTAAAACACTAAATTACTTATAGCAGAACAGTGGCGTGGGAAGAAGAGTTAGCCTTCAAAATTGTTCTCCAATATGGCGGACAATAATCGCGTGACCTGGTTATACACATAGCCCGTTTGCAACGCCGGAGAGAGAATGTTTATGTCTAGTACATATCTTCTATACACTGATTTAAAAACGTTGTCCATCAGAGATCTGAGACCGAAATGAATTGTGGGAGATGAGCTGTGGTTAATGCAGATCTCCAACCGACAACGTTTTTTGAAATAGCTGTATGCAACTTAAAACTTTTAGGAATTTTTGTTTTCAAGTTTGTATTATTACAAACCTATTTCTGGTGTAGTGTTTGCTCCTTCCTTGCCCATGTACGTCAAACCATCCTGATGAAGGACACCTCATAGGTTAAACACAACTGACAGAATCAAAATACAGTATAGCAATGCTTTTCATGCGACCCATACAACTCTAAACGCGGCACGCTTTCTCATATTTTGTTTGTTATCCATTGAATTACCAAAAATCTGACTTAGTAAATCATTGCTGGACGCAGGCCAGAAATCCAGACGTGTAGATGATGTAAAGGTCGCATGAAAATTATATTTTATTTCATTTAAGACAAGGATTACCTTGAGATGGTAGAGAGTGATGCCTGTGCTCAGGACATCATCATCAATACACACTAAATGTGGTAGTTGTGACTCCATCTTCACTCCCATACCCTCGTACCTAAACCCAAGGGCTCGTTCCTGAAGTAATAAAATGAAAAGTTCTAAGACTGTAAGGGTGGGTCTAGGGTACGTGTGCGCACCTCCTATCCCCTCCTGAATGTCCTGATCATAATGGTGCACCCCTCATAAAAAAACTCCTGTATCTGCCCCTGGACTAGCTGCTTAATTTGGTTAGCATAAAAGGGAGAATGCTTCATAGTTACCTCAATGATCTTCTGAGTCTCCCGCCATTTTGTGGTCCAATTCTTGGTGAGCTCTTCTACTTTAGCTTCGTTTTCATGTAGCTGTTCGTTGATAATGTGTTTTTCTGCTTCTCCAATAGACAGATCAAGACCATTCTGTTTTGACAAAGAAAAAAAAAAACGCACTCAAAATAAGGAATTACCACTACACACACTACCCGCCACACCCCTCTCACACTAAAAGCTTAGCAAAGAATTATAAAAACACAAATTCTACTCACATCTACTTTATCTTTAAGGAGCATCTTGAGCCTCTCTATTTCAGACCTCAGCTCTCTGATCAACTTAACATTTGGATCCTGAAATAATAATAATCACAGTAAGATAGAAAATAAAAAATCTCCTCTCAAATCAACCCTAACTAATTCAAACTGGTTACAGCTGTGCTCTGAGGTCATACATGGACTGTATAGCAGCTGCCAGAGGTGCCTTCTCATTGCTTTCAGATCGACCCCGTTCAGCAACACCAGTGCTGTACTTGTGGTGGTGATAAGAAATAAAAACTTTTACTCAATGAGGAACTATTCATTTCTGGTAAGATTTTTTTATACTTGTAGATATGGATA
Source organism: Actinia tenebrosa (assembly GCF_029948245.1). Lineage (NCBI taxonomy): Eukaryota > Metazoa > Cnidaria > Anthozoa > Actiniaria > Actiniidae > Actinia > Actinia tenebrosa. The sequence continues at coordinate 4,597,182 of NW_028292585.1, forward strand.
TGTAAAAGTATTCCTGCTTACTTCATTGACAGTTGGTTTGTTGATGATGTTCTTGGCTCTGTTTGCATATCGTAGTGTACTGAGTGTCTCTGAGTAATTAACATCAGCAGGAGAGATTGCTGAAAGACAACAGCAGATAAAGGTCAAGGAAAAGGGTATACACTAGCGACGTCAGCTCAATACCATTTACCCCCCTCTATCAGTGCCCTATTTTAAGGGTATTTTAAGCTATAGAGTCCAGTGATGTCACATCAATTGTGGGAGATTACTTGGCATCGAACTATGGTCTTCTCCCTTTGCAGAAAGAAGATTAATGACTATTGAATGTTATGCAACTTAAGAGACTAGCTTACCTGCAATCATAATGGTTTTTGCATTGCCGCCCAAACTATCTTTCAATAACCAAGTCAAGACAGAGTTTCTGTATGGAATAAAGAATTTCTTTTTGGAGTCTCTTGGACTGTGATGATCGCTGGCATCAGCTGAAGAAAAAAAAAATTATTAAATAAAATTACATTATTGAAATTCATTAGAGATTATTACTGATATATTGAGTTGCGAAAACCATTCCAGGATTTAAAATCATGGCTAGTACTGTAAGTAGCTGGTCATGATGGCCAAGTATTCATACCTTGTTCTATTGCTCAACATTACTAGCAACATGCCCAGTAAGGAAAAGACTAATTTGACCAGACAAGTTCCAATTCTGGCCAGACATTGTCTAATGACTGGCCATCACTTTTAGGCCTGATTTGTAATAGAGCAGTTTTCGTATGACTGTGAAAACCTCACAGCACAAACACAGTCGTGACACGGCAAGGGATACGCCAGACCAATCACACTACTTGAAAATTTACTCTCCATCCAATCAAATACCCGGAACACGGCATAAAACCAGCAGAGACACGGTCACACCAAGGTCACAGCACTGTCAGACCAATCACATTGCGCAAGAAAAAAATCAGCCAATCAAAATTCTAGAAACCATGGTCACGGCAAGGCACGCATACAGCACTGAGCTTTTGACAGTCATACGAAACTGCACTAAGTTCTCTGTGATTACATGCCACCACTTCTATACATGACTGTATACATAGACCTTTACTGTTTTCTTGGATACTCACCGAGACATGATATGACAGTTCCCAAGGTAACCAGTGACTTGTTGATGTTTGCTCCCTCCTTCAGTCTGCTTCCTGTAGCACCAGTAGAGTTGGCACGTTCACTAGAAATAATAATAAATATATCTCACTGATTTAGCTCACAATAGGCTGAGGGGCATACCTGGAAACAGCTAGAGGACAAGGCAAGGACAGGGATCTGTGGCATTCAGTTGTTGATGGTCTATAACCCCATAAGGGGTGTACAGGGTTAAGAGGATTTAGCTCACAGTGTTACTTATCTATACCAAATAAGAGCTTGATAACAGTGTTGTCTAGACAATCCATTACCTGCCTGCCAAGTCGACCAAGTTGATTTTACTTAGTGTTTCACTGGGCATGTTTTCATGAAATTTGGCCTGGGAAAAAAAGTAAAAATATAAATTAAATGGTGTGAAATATTTCAGGTCATCACAATTATCATGATAAAAATAATTATCCTTGAGTCCGTGAGAGGATGAGATTGACTTACCTGGGTGAAATTAATGGTGAATATAGCATGGGATCTGCTGCTGACGTCATTCATGTTGGTGGATGCTACAGTTCTGAACAGCAAGATTGAAACATTCTTATTATCACTGTTATATATTTGTATTACTTTCTCCAGGTACCATCAACATCTTCATGATCATCTTCATTGCCACTACCAACATCATCACTCATCACTGCTATGTTTATTATTGTCATCACCAAATACTTTTATTATATTCAACATCATAATTATAAACCTGTCACTATCACCATCGATCAATGCTGCTACAATCAACATAATTATCAACCCATCACTACTACTATCTCCATCATCACTGTTGCAGTTATCCTTGGGGGTGACAAGCATGACACCTATCAATACCAAGGATTCTCGGAGCATGCATTTTGCAGTGCTGAGTGCTGGCCTCTTACCATTGGTTCCCTTCTGTGCTTTGAGAGTTTTTCTTCTGACTCTCTGGTTTTCCTCTCTCCACAAAAATTAACTTCTAAATTCCAATTCGATCATGGAACGAGGGGCACTGGTTCGTTACCCACTGGTTAGTAAGTGCTACCCTCATAAAACCAAGGATTATTTTTTGTCTAAACAAATACCTGTTACTGTTCCCTGATGACATCAGTGTCTCAATACCCTCGTAGTCAGTCACAAGATGACTGGTAAGATCTGAAGAAAAACAGAAATGTAAGTCAGACAAAACAGCTGTTGGGTTTCCTGTGGTAACAACACAGGGAGCCCATGCTGGGTTATTCTTCTCACCTTGAACATAGGGCCCTTCTTTTGGATGCTCTCTGACTTTTAGAGTGAAGTGATCTTTCCCTTTGGCAGGTTGAAGAAGATCTCGTACCTTCTCATTATAAATTTCCAAATAACTGATGAAATAAAAGAACAAGTTTTTATGTTCCTGTAGTCAGAAACTATATGCATTAATAAGCATAAATAACAGCTAATAGATTATATAAATCGTACCTGACTTCTGTTCTGAACTCAGTCTTTTTGTCCGCACAGGAATTCATTCGTGCATACAATCCCTGTCATGATAACCAATAATATTTATTATTTATTATTATATATTAAAAGAAATAAATTAGAAAGATTTAAAATAATGCTCAAGAGACATATTGTCTCATTGCATGGTCTTGATTATCATTTTTGGTATGATTCTTCTTCTTAATATCTAAATTATTATTTAGGATTTACTATCCAATAGGTCACCTCTTTGGCTTCCAAGGTGCAATATTTTCCCATTACACACTCAATTGAAGAATCGTTGTCGGGTTCAGTAACATAGAATGTAGAAGCTGAGACTCAAATGGAACATGGGAAGTACATTAATTAGATGCATGCTGTGACAGGTGACCTGTGGCAAATGGCTCTCAAATGCAGGTCTTCAAAATACGTGTTTGGCATTCTAAACCTACTGCATGGATGACTCAAATGAATAAATTATAATTTAATTATGCCATTTCCCATGTGCCATCTTGGTTTTACGTTCTACTGTATGTTTCTGAACCCAACAACGATTCTTCAATTGAGTGTATACCCCTTGTCATTCCACAGAGTATCCTTTCTCTGTTTAAACAGTTACACACGAGAAGATCGACACATGAATATGGATACAACTCAAACAAAGAATTTTATTGAAAAGGTCTATTGCGTATCCTTACCTCACAGATTCTGGGTATCAGTCCAGGGGCTTCCTACAATAAATGATATCATAACAGATTTAGTATTACTCTTGGCTTAATCTCATCTATATTTAAAAACATTTAGTTCTGAGTCAATCACATACCTGCATTCCCATCATACTGTATGATTTGCCAGCACCAGTCTGCCCATAAGCAAAGATGCAGGCATTATATCCTTCGAAGGCCGATTCCAGTACATCAGAGCCTAAATCATTAAATACCTGTGTGACAAAAAAAAATGTGTATAAAAAAGATGTTGACATCTTCCTCCCCTGAAAACCTCAATATTCTCTTGCAAGTGTTTTAGCTTGAAATATAGACTTGTATTTTAACATCTTTTAAATAAACTAGTCAATGCTTCTTGCTTTTTGATTACATTCAATTCTAAACAAATGAAAATATTATGGTAGTACTTTAAATAATTTATTCAAAATACAGCTCATATTGCAAAAAATGTTTTTCAACACACTTCTGTGATTTTTTCATGATTTCATCTTCTTCATTAGCAGAAGTGAACAGTTTTGACCAAATAGATTTGCACAAATTCCAAGGTATGTATAATCAGAATCATTATTCCTATCTTAATTCGTACGCGAAATAAAATGAAAATTTGATAAATACGGCTGCAACAAATCCTGTTTGGCAGTAATTCAAATTCAAAAACCCTTGAATTTCTATTAAGACTAAGAAATACACATTCTACATTATTTTTCAAAAAATTCTTAACTAAACACAGATACATATATAGAATAAGTATAACAAATATATTTCTATCAGAAAAACAAACAAGTAAAAAAGTTAGAAAATGAGTTTGTGTGTGTATTGTTAAAGATAAAAAGGAAAGATGACAAGAATGACAACCAAAAATAGATGTTATTGTACAAGTACATTACAATAGCCCTAATACAATAACAAACAAGAACCAGAATATACAATTTCAATGATCAAAATACTCTTATAACAATTGAGTACACAAATACAAAAAATAAAGTCCTCGTTAATAATAAAATGAAAAATACAAATGCATTATTTGCTTGTGAACATTGCATGGTAGAATCATTCATGTTTAAATAATTACAAATGAGTATAAGCTGTATATTAGTACATCTTGTGCACCTGCGCGTTTCTGTTCAGCACAATGCTAAATCAAAACTTCTTTCTAGACATCTTAAAGCTGAAGGTTTTGGCTTAAAACCAAGTCAAAATTATATTATTTCCCTTTTAATTCATTTTTCAATTTTCTGTGATAAAATAATATGATTACAAAGAGGAGACTGAGTTTATTTTGAAACCATTCTACGCCGTTGTATACTGCATATCTATATTTTCCATCTATTGACTGACTTAGCAAACAACATATGATATCAGCAAAAAGGAATACTCTTGAATACTGATGAACAATACAACTATTAGGTTTGGCAGGAAGAAAAATGGAATCTATAAACCATTTTTAGAACAATATCATTTGTCTGGCTTTTGGAATGAAAAATTAGGACTGAATTTTTTTACGACTAAATGATTCAAATATACAATAACTCTATTATGCATAAAATGCTGAACAGATCTCCCAGCTAGCAAAACATTAAAAAAATAATTATAATAAAAACATGAAAAATATTGTGTATAATTTTCAGCTGAAAATATCTGTTCTATTATTGCATAACCAATGAAGGTTCTTACAAAAGATAGAAGGTTGCTCAAATTAATGAACATTTAGTTAAAATAAGGAAAAATATTAGAATAGGAAAATAGATTAATCACGCTTGGCAAAATAATGAATTTGTTGATCAATCAATTTCCAAAAATGCAATTTCTATAATCAATCTAATTGATACCAATTGTAACCAAAAAGCATTTTTTGAAAAGAGAATAAATATTGTAATAATGGAAAAATGGGACACACTTACAGCCAATTTCAGCTAATTTCTCCAAGATTTTGGATAATCTAATTGAAATTTAAATTATTTTGATGATTGCTGAAAAGATCGATCTTTTTGATAATAAATTACGAAAATACCCTCTTAGAGTTCAACTATCAAATATTCATATCTTGGGAAATAGATTTTACTCAACCAAGAAATATTATCATGATTCATAAAGTCAAAAGCAAACATACTTGTTTGAAAAGACTTAGCTGGGTTGTATATTGAAAAATATGAACTAGATTGAAAAAGACAAGTGTTCTGCGCGTACAAATGATGAAGCACAGCTGAGTTTTGTAATGAGGACATCATTAGAAATATTTCTGCATGATTGGTAAAAAAAAACACACAGTAAAATGCGCTGCACTATAAAGACTTTTATCCAACCAATTTGTCAATATCTTGTGGCATTATTCTAGACGTCCAGTTGCAAGCGAAACATGATCTCAGCTCGCTTGTGAACCCAGCTAACACGAAACCTTGATGAACATACATACCCGGCATGTTATTATTGTTTACATTTTAAAGGAATATTTGATTGTCGAAAAAAGGATTAGAAAACATCAAGCAATGAGGCGAATCCCTTAAAATTCCAGTTCGGTTTTTTAATTAGGACCCTTGTTAATAAATCAAAAACGTTTTTGGTTTCCTAGAGGATAATTATTTGATTCATATTGACTAAGAATGATCGCTAGAGGACGTGTACTTTAATTTTCGATCGATGACGTTTGGCTTGCTTCCTCTACGCGAGGGAGGGAAAAAAATCATCGAGCGACCAAGCGACAATTCCTTCCCAAAGCGAGCTTAATATTCATTCAGAATGCTCAAAAAAGGCTTTTTTCTGAATATTTTACCTGATCTTGTGAAGCAAAATGCTTGTCTGAGCTGTCGGCTGACCAATATGAATAATCAAATGTGAAATCCTTCTTGTCCTCGCCTGCATTTGATCCAGGTGCCTGGAGAAAAATCATAGGTCTTAACACGGCAATGATTTACTCATTGATCCATATTCTTTCTTCGTGTACTTACGTGGAAATTAGTGATTACAGTTTTCTTGTCTTCCATGTAGATGCAAGTCTTCGCGTTCATGTCTCGTTCCCTGTGAACAAGTAGTCATTATTCGCTGCTAAAATTTCACGCTTTTTATTACCACAACGGAATTAATACTTCACCTACCTCTTATTGAGGGGCCTAACACGGACTGCAACTTTAACAGAAGCCATAATGTGGCCTTTTTTTCAGAGTAAACTATGGTTTTTTGCGAGTCATTCCTTCACCTTCTTCAAACCTTCCATTGATTTTTACCTTTGGACCACCTACGCATGCGTAGTGAACGTCAGGTGGATTTGGACTAGAACCAGTCTCGCTCAACTACTGCGCACATTTTCACTTTCACTTTCACATTTTTCGAAATCTACTTCCATTCTTCCTCTAAAAGAGAAAAATTCCAAATCATTGAATCGGGTTCGTATTCAAAAGCATGCAATTACTTCAGCTCTGTCCTGAATTTATGTTTTTTATCTTTTTTTAATGTCTCATTTTTATCAAAAAGCGGGCAATTTTTGATAACTTTTGGCGCGCGTAAGTAAAGCAGCTTATCAGTAGTTGCTCGAGTCACCTTTCAATGGCATGTATGTCTTAGAGGTCAACCTAAAAATAAAGGAAGATTGGTCTGACCCGGGTTTTAAGCCTTGCTAAATTGAATACATTAGTAAATAGGTGCGGAAAGATCGGCCAAGTAATCGTACCTATCTCACCTTTCTGAGCCTTTCTGTGAAAGCCATTGTTTTTTTTAGCAGCATTGCATTTTAGAAGGAAGGAGAGTGGATAAATGTAGGCCATCGTTGTTTGGTGGGGAAGGGACGTGGGAATTTTTGACCTTGGATCGGAAAGTCACCAAAAACGCTGAAAATGAATAATTAAAATCGTGGTTTTGACAGGGTATTATGCAATCGAAACTACAAACCGGGGAAGGGTTTGAACAAGTTTACTTTCATTTCGGTAAAACCTTTGATATCCTTGAAAAGTTCACATTTGGGCTCTGATTTCCATTTAAGTGTAGGCTATCCACATCTCCTATGATTATTGCCAGCTTTTTTACAAGTGATGGTCACGCCTCTCCCTGCTCTCCTGTGCGCGCTCAGCAGGCAACCAGTTGCCATTATAATCTCCAATCAGTATAATACTGAAGTATTAACGAGAGTATTATAAACAAGAGACTAGATCTGAGTCATCAATCCATCCCACAGACTAAACATCCTTTGTTCAGTTTGAAGGTCTTTCAAGTAAATGTATTATGTTAATTGCTTTACCAAAACGTTATTTTTCCGGAAAAAATTAAAGAACTTAATTGACCATTTGTTTTTTTTTTTTCTGTCTTTGTTCGTATTTCACATTAGTTCAAGTAGTTTGGGGTGGTAAGGAAGAGAAAATAGAACGCAAACGTGTTACATAATCTCAGTGCCTAAACTGACAGTGAAATAACTTGATTTCGTATCTCCATCTACCATAGTCTGTTGGTATCACAGGCACTTTAAATGCTTAAAACAGAGAAATAAGAAAATAAAAGTCACTACGCCCCATATCTATTCCTGATGAACCTTAATACTTTAAATCAAAGAGAAGCATTTATGATTGAGTGTTGAGTTTCTCGTCTGGAATATTTATGAATTTTGCGTGATGCCAAAGTCACGGAATGGTGGCTCGCGCATAGAAGTATGAACAGGAAACGCTATTATAGTTGAACCTTAACTTTTCGAGAAGGTCTATTATTAGTCGTACTTTTGTTTAACCACATGGCCCACAATGGTAATGCCGTCATTCGTAGCTCGTCACGAAGGAGGGATTTTTAATTGGCTTCGTTCATTACATTCACCTTTTTTCAACTCTACAAAAATGCCTACCCTTGAAACGACGAAAATAAGTCCAATGAAAAAACACATTGTTGACTAAACAGTCTTGATAATAATAAATACTTATAGAGGAGAAAAAAGAATGGAAGAGGATGGGAAATAGAAAAGAAGGAGGGGAGTTTTTTTGCCGGCTCACCTGTGAATGAATCACGTGACAGTAAGGTAGCCTCGATCGCGAGCTGTTCCAATACTCTTTACCTGTTGGATTTATTGACATCAAACTCGACTTTTTCCTCGAATTTCCATCAAAAATGACTAATTAATGGAATTCCTGGAGTTGGATTGTCTCAGGATATCATTAAGCAAGGCTAATATTATTGCTTTTAGTGACATGGCTGTCTTAGATGACCGTTATACTCAAGCAAAGTCCATCGAGTGTTTGGAGCTTATCAAAGTCAAGTCTTCTTCAAATTAAGACTCTCTTCGATTCTTCAGCATTTTTTACTGTTTTTGTCTAAATCCAAAGAACCATGGCTTCTGTTAAAGTTGCTGTAAGAGTCAGGCCTCTAAATAAAAGGTAAGAAAACGATTTATGGCTCGACATGTTATTCTTTGTGTCGTTGTCGAAGTGAAAGTCGAGGTGTTGGAAGAAAGTTACCTTTGAGGAGAAAATAAATCAGTTAATTTGTTTATCTTGTAAAATAGAGAACTGGATATGGAAGCAAGGACTATTATCGAGATGGAGGGCAAAAAGACACGGATTTATAATCTAAAGGTAAGAAAATACAGCCTTTATGCCTTGAGCTAGTAATGCAGAACCATTTACAGTATATTCTGGAACCTCCATCTTATATAAACACAGAAAGATTGTATCAATAATCGTCATAATTAAGACTAGTTTTAAATCTTGTTGTATTGTTTACAGGCTACTACAGGAGAGGGAGAACGAAAACAGCAAGTCAAGGATTTCTCGTTTGATTATTCATACTGGTCTGCAGATTCTAATTCCAGTCATTTTGTAACGCAACAACAAGTAAGGAACGAAGACAACCTATTGTTTGTGATATTATTGTTTTGTTATTGCGTACTAGATAATGGTGAAAAAACATGCTTGATTTACCTACGAAAGATTTTTGATTTCACTTTCACTTTAGAATACTTTATATTCTAATGTTAATTTAAATTCATGTTTGTGTAGCTATAGGGCTGTTGAACTCCTTTTCAAAAATGTAACACCCTAGCTTGGATTATAATATATTTACAGGGTATTAATGAGCTAAAAATTGTGCTGGAAGGCATTACATTCCTGGATTATATTGGAAGCATAAAGCGTGTTGCAATTATATAAAAAAACCCCGGTGTTATGGCAAAATTCTTGAGTGTTTAGAGTGAGTTGCAATGTCTTTCGATACGTGACTCGAAAAAGAATGAATAATTTTTGAATATATAATGCAACATTGCGATCCATGTTTAGATGTGAGTATTAGATAAAATATTGAATATTCTAGTTTCAGATCTGTTGTAGCTGGTGATTAGTTGTATTAACGTAAAGTTTGGAATTCTATCCAGATTGTCTTATGTACATCATAAATGAGAAGAATTCTTGGATGTAGATGTAAAAAATGAGGAATGCATAAAACCTCAATATAAATAGAGATTAGCATCATAATTTGTTATGATTTTGTTCATTGAACACACATGCAAATTAGTCATTTGACTGGGATTTGACGGGAAGAATGAGATTAAAAAAACCCCAAAATATACCATCTGTTGTAATAGACAAAAATTAATTAAAGTGACAAAAATACAATACTTCCTGTTGCAAAAAACTTATTTTTGACACATTTTGTTTACTAATATCGTCTGGTGCAAGCTTTCTGCTGACATATATAGTCTGGTTCAAGCTTTCTGTCATTTCAAGAATAAGGATAATAATAATATAGAAAAACTATATTTAACTACACATTGAGGAAATTGCATATTGTAGGCATTCTTCGGCTTACATTTTTAAATTATTATAGCTAATTTTATTAAGCTAAATATATTTAAGAATAACCATAAGGGGTTTATATTTGTTGATTAATGTTGGTACGTTGAAGACCTGTCAATTGTGTTTGTGGGGGGAGGGGTGTGGAAAGGTTTGCAATGTGTTATAGGAACCTCACTATTAGGTTATAAATTTATTTCAAAAAAAACATAAAAGTATTTGCATTCTTGGGTTAAGTTGGGATTGCAGTGCATTGTGGGACTCTTAGGGGACATATTTTAAAGATACATTCATTTTTTACTTAAAACATTTATACAGTGCACTGCAATGCCAACTTGACCCACTTATTCCTCAACCTTGAAATGGCTTATTCTGGAGTGAATAAGATACTGGCATATGCATGGATAAGGTCCAGGAAATATTTTCCCACCATTGGAGGAGGGGAGGGGAGGGAGGGAGGGATAGATATTTATCTAAAGACACACAAAGGTATCTTGTCAGCACTGCACTATATTTAAAAGAGAGTTTCTGTTAAAGCATGGAGTGTACATAATCATGATGAAATGAATAATTAAATATCTGTGGTATATTGTCATCTAGGTGTACAATGACCTTGGTATGGACGTCGTCAAGTCAGCATTTGAAGGTTACAACAGCTGTATATTTGCATACGGTCAGACTGGTTCAGGAAAGACGTACACCATGATGGGACATGGAGGAGATGATGGGCTGATACCACGGATCTGTGAGAAAATGTTCAAACAGATGAAGAAAAACTCAGATGTTGATTCAGGTGTTTCCTTCAGGACTGAAGTCAGTTTCCTGGAGATTTACCAGGAAAAAGTGCGAGACTTGCTTCGACCACCTGTCAAAAATCGTCCTGTTCACTCACTGCGGGTCCGAGAACACCCAAAAGAGGGTCCTTATGTACAAGGTAGGATACCATTAAAATGCAGTTGCCATGACAATGATGTCATTCAAAGATAAAGTAAGTCATTGTTTGATGGCGATACATAGATTCCCCATGATCCCTTGAAACAAGAATATGTTTAACGAAGAAAAAGTGATTGCTCCTCACTTCAGTACCTGGAAAATTGTTGTGTTACTCATTAAAAGATCAGTGCATATTTAGCAATCTGTGATTAATATTATTTATTATTTTACAGACCTCACAAAGCACTTGGTGTCTGACTTTGGTGCTATAGAGCACCTAATGCAGCAGGGAAACTCCCACAGGTATAATAATATAAATACTGGCTATATATGCTGGTCTTATTATCTTATCTTAACTTCTCAGGCAGATACAGGGATGTTAGCTCGGAAGAGATCCATGGCTACAGAATAACCCCCTTTGACATCAGACTACAATGTTTCCAAATGAAAAAAAAAATTTTTTTGGAATCCCTCTTAGGCAAAATCAGGCATTTGTGGCTGTTCTTTCGTGATAATAATAATAATAATAATAATAATAATAATAATAATAATAATAATAAATAAATTCTTATATAGCACACTAAGCTGTACAATAGAAGAATTATTGATAATAATGATCGTGATTAGCTAAGTTTATGATACAAGCATGCCCCAACATTTAAACAAAGATTGATTTAATGTTACTAATTGACCTAAATCAGAACTGTATTGTACTATTGTGTATAGAGTGACTGCTAGTACTGGTATGAATGACGTCAGTAGCCGATCTCATGCTATCTTCACCATGAACTTTACTCAGGTAAGTAGTATACATGGCAGTCATTGTTTTCTAGAATTTCGATTGTTGTGATGACACAAATTTACATTACTCTATTTTTTCTAGAGCTTTATTCAAAATATATACTTATTTCTTTAAATTGATTGCAGGCCAAGTTTGATATGGATATGCCATGTGAAACTACAAGCAAAATGAACCTGGTGGATCTGGCAGGAAGGTAACAAACAAACTAACAGATTTAGATATGCATTCACTTGTTATTTCCCTTTTCAAAGGGTATGTTTATGCTTATTGTTCTGGGTGTTGTGTTGCAGTGAAAGAGCAGATGCCACAGGGTTGACAGGGGAGAGACTGAAGGAAGGGGCCAACATCAACAAGTCTTTAGTTACACTTGGAACAGTTATCTCTGCTTTGGGTAAGGCTAGCTTTCCTTCTCATCCAACTATTCATTTGTCTTTCCTTCCATCCATCCGTACGTCCATCCACGCATTCATCCATCCATCCATCCATCCATTTATCCAATTTATTTTTCTCTGTTTTTATATTTTGTTCAATAAATAAATCTTAGTAACCTTGCTTCCCATCTCACCTATTTCAAGTGGTAAGACTACCACAAATGTAACACTCGGTATATATCTTATTCCCTTGTAGCTGATGCTTCTACTGCACATGGTGGACATCACAAGTTTGTTCCATACAGAGACTCAGTACTAACCTGGTTACTGAAGGACAGTCTTGGAGGCAACTCAAAGACTGTCATGATTGCTAGTAAGTACTATATAGCCCATTCATCTACCCATTCATCTACCCATTAATCTAGCTATCCATTTGGCCATCCAATGAGTAGATGAATGGAGTAACCTTTGTATCTTTTGATGTAACTCTTTTTCGATAATGAATTTGTCTTTGGTAAAGGTAAGGTGGATGTAAGATCCACTGAAGATGCTGGTGACAACCATCTTCAGTGCCCGTGCCCCATCTACAGGGCCCACAGTAACTGGCTGTGCTGTTATAGTGAACCTGCCCTCACGGGGAAAAATCATAAATTGGCCAACTTTTTTATGAAGCCTTGACTTCTTTCTTTGTCCTTGTGTATTTTGCCTAAGGTATATTTTAAATTAAAGTTTAAAGATAAGTAAATTGTTAATGTTTGGTGCGTTTTTGCAGCCATTTCTCCTGCTGATGTCAATTATGCAGAGACAATGAGTACACTGAGATATGCAAACAGAGCAAAGAATATCATCAACAAACCAACTATTAACGAGGTATTGGTTGTACTGATTATTATTGTCATCAAGCTAGTATTATCATCATCATCATGAGCAGCAGCAGTATTATCATCTTGAACATTATCATTTTCATCATCATGATCATCAACATCATTATCATCAATCAACAATAACATGATTATTGTCCATCATCAACATCATCAACATCATCATCAACATCATCATCATCATCATCACCATCATCAACTTCATCATCACTATCATCATCATCCATTTTGATTTTGAAATTGGAATAATGTTTTGAAAACTTTTTGTCTTTTCCCAGGATGCCAATGTGAAGTTGATAAGAGAATTAAGAAGTCAAATAGAAAAACTCAAGGCCATGATCAGCCCAGTGAGTACATTTTACTCTGCATCTTATCCTTTAAATAAGCTTAAAACCAGTTGATGATATTATATTCGCAGGATCTTCTTGGTGAAGGAGAGCTGGCTGCGGCTAAAAAACTGTCAGAAAATGAAGCAAGGGTGATGCAACTGACTGATAAGTGGAAGGATAGATGGAAGGAAACACAGAAGATTCTAGAGGTATCCCATTTCATTTCCACTCCTTAGTCCCATTCATTTCTCAGTATTTGAGGTGAATTACATTCAACCTATAAACATGGCTTCCATACTGAAGCAATTTGATTGGATGATGCACGTATTCCTGTTTTCTGATTCTCAAAGGTGACATCACCTTTCGTACAACTGTCCATAGAACATCGTACGCGGAATGGACGCAGGAACACGGTGCGATATCAATAATATAACAGTGCGCACTAACTGTCCAATCAGAGTCAAAGTTCTCGCGTTCATGACTACAGCACGCGTGCCGTTAGTTTTACGCAATTTCATAAGATAACTGTTATAAATCTCGCTTTGTGATTGGTTTGGAGCGCGTGCTTTATGAGAGCACACAGCACGCGCGCGCATTTTCCGTGGCGTAATTCCTAACCAAAATAGCGGTTATTGTAAATTGTATTTTGTAAAAGAAATAAAAAACTTGCTTGCTGTGTGCAGTTATAAAGCACTTGGGGATTGACAGAACACTCAAGAAATGTCGAGAAGCAATCCGCTACGTGTCGTGCTTCTCCTAACACTTCTCTCGCGTTCTGCCAACCCCCGCGTACTTTATAACTGAACACAGCACGCGCGCGAGTTTTTCTGTTTCTTCAATATGAACCTACGCTGTGCAAATTTGAAGATATTTATTCTATTTGGGTTTTTCCGTAGGAGAGAGAAATGAGGCTGCAACAAGAGGGTGTTGGGATCAAGATGGATTCAGTCCTGCCTCACTTGGTGCTGGTAGACGATGATCTGCTCAGCACAGGGATTGTCGTTTACCATCTCAAGGTATGACTCAACCTGCCTGCAAAAAATACAACCGTTCTTTTTAACCAGAACTTGTACGGTGAGCACAACGCATAGTAGCTCTTAAAGGGAAAGATTGTCACGTGAAATCACACGCTGGGTACCCCGTCAAAGTGAAAGATTGTCACCGAATATCATTCCCTGGGTACCCGTCAAATTGAAAGCTCGTCACGCAAAAGCATTCGCTGAGTCCGCTATAGTAAGAAATGTTACTCAAAACTCATACGCTTGGTACCCTTCTAAGTAAAAATCTCCACGAAGTGATACAGAATTTTTCTGTAGGTACGTAAACAATAAAAAAGCGTCACTTTATCCTTATACAAAAGTACGCTGTCGGCATCTCCTTTAAAATTATGGTAGTCTTGGTCACGCTCAGTGTCATTACGTAATTGTGTTTATAATGGTGTTCATGGGAACCAGCATAACTATAGTACAGCCTTTGAATGATGAAAATAGAGAGAAAGAACAAGAAAAATAGCAGACGAGGTCAAGGATTCTATTGATGTTATTATTGTGAATGAAGAGTACATAACAAGCATTCCTGGTATTATTACGCTACAATGAGTCGGAAAAATGAATCAACATACGTTTGAATCGGCTATTTGTTTAGGAACAATGACAAAAGCATATATTACGAAGACTACACCAAACATTAACATTTACTGTAGCCGATTTGGCAATCTCTTTGCATACATAAACAGCAAAGAGATTTTTGCTTAGCTTCTAAAACCCTGATCAAAACTTTAGAAAGTCTTTTAAGTTTTAGATTATTTTAACAGTATTTCAAGTTGTATAGTTTTATTTTTAATGTTTTATTGCCGTTTTTTTGGGATGGAGTTGGAAGAGTTTGCAAAGTTTCTCGCTCCGTACCTCAAGGTTAAACACTCATGACATGACGAACGTTCTTCTATGCTTATTGCTTCTTGTTTAAGTAAATATATTCGCTAACTTTACATTATTTCTGTTGACAGGAAGGGAAAACTTCTGCAGGACATGCGGATGATCGCAAGAAACCAGATATAGGTATAAAATACTTGAATATATTGGATATACTATAAATGTAATTGAAGCACTTTACCGAGAAATGATGTACAACATAAACTAATTATTACAATACCTTACTAAGAATATAACACCAATAGACTTTATACTTAGATATCACGAAGATATTATTATCGTAATGCTGTTGTATAAGTATTATTTGCTCTGGTTTATTTTTATGACGGTCATTTATTATTAATGTTGTAGTATTTAGTATTCAGAGTTTGATGTGCAAGAACTGCATACTTCATTAATTTTTCATAGATTATTATTATCACCTCTGAATTTCTGATTAACACAATTGCCAGTAATTAGCCAAGAGAATCGCTAAGTTTTCATTCATTTATTCTGGCATTGAAATCCTGTAAAAACGCATTGAAGTTTCTTTAGCAATTAACTTGCTACAGTCAATGTTTTTCATTGGTTTTGACAATCGACGTAGAAAACGTAGAGAGAGGAAAAAAAAATGAATACATATTTATTGTATTTCCAATAGTTTATTCTTGTTCTTTATTGTTGTTGCTTATCTAGTGATCAGTGGGCCTGAGACAAATATCGAACACTGTATATTTGAACACAACTCTAAAGATAAGGTTATGCTCAACCCGCTTGACTCGATGTGTTTCATCAATAACAGCCGTGTATCTAAACCAACAAGACTGTTTCAAGGTAACAGATTGTACGCCTACCAAATACAGGATGCATTAAGGAGAGCGCGCTAGTTGCGATTGTCGTGATGACAGGGGTTTTGAAGAAAGGTAGAGCGCAGAATATTTCCTACGACGATCGCGCACAATTCCAGAGGTGGTTATCCATTGGAAACGTTAGCGCGCAGAACTGCGTTGAGCAGGTGAAGCGATGAGCGCACTCTTCGTGTCGTTCCAATCTTGTTGCGCGATGTAATGGCCACAGATTTGGCAGTGAAAACTGTTACATGTCACCCTCAAATCTGTCGCTGAAGTTGCTAGCTGTACTTTTCGGTACGATTTGCGGCAAAGCTCTAACACAGTTACGAGTCAAATCAAATGGATTTATTATTTCCCTGTTTTGTCCTGCTTAGCCGTCTTCTCAAGGCTAAGACTGATGTGATTGATTGCAGGTGACGTCATAATTCTTGGACAAACCAACGTGTTTAGGTTCAATCATCCTAGAGAGGCTGCGCAACTGAGAGAAAAGAGAAAGGTAAGAAGACTACATTTGTCATCATTGACGATGATTATTGAAGGATTTTCCATCTTACCGTCTTGACATAGACCCTATATGATGAAATAATTGCAACTGTTAAAGATACTATTAATTAAAATTCGCACAGAAGAATTTAAAGTTTAAACTTTTTTAGTTCTAAATGTCTAAAAAAACTTTGAATGAACTCTACAAAGATTTAAAACTAGATGTTTGACTGAAGACTATCTACTGTATTACGATCTACGTACGTACTCTTATCTCTTTTCTCGCTCTTCATTGATGAAGGTAGATTTCATGTGAATGGGAAACGTTCCGGTCTGTGTTTTGATTGGTTGATGTCTGTGTGAGTGCCTTGTGATTGGTTCAAAGATGAAGCCATTTGAGGGTCAAGGTACCATGAATGGCTTCCGTGTGGTATGGCGGTTTTTGTAGTCTTGCCTTGTGATTGGTTCAGAGAGCGAAAATTCTTGAACACGACTGAGACAAGAAACATTTCCCCCACTAACATCCAACTAACAATAATTGTTGTGCCTTTCTTTCTATTCCATCGTCTAATTGATGCTAATATTATCATGGTTCGCCCTCTTTATTGGTGTGATTACAGTCGGTAAGTTGTAACCATATTTGATGCTAATAAATATTAATCAATCTAATTATACATGCGCAACCTTCTGACGGGAACCCTGTGTGCCTTGTGCTCCGCGTAGTCCTGATTTTATTGTTCAGTTTGAATCCCATTTAAATGTATAGTGAGTTGATAACGATAAAGCAGCCTTTAAAACATAAAAGATTTAACATACGATTCTTGTTACTTGAGTCCGCGTTCCTTCTGGTCTCCGCGCAAGAAACAATAAACACTGGGCGATTATATTAAAATCCGGATGCAACGCAGGCCATGGGCGATCAATCAAACTGCTGTCGGATTTTGATTGGCTATTGCAGAAATGAATGATTATGAAAAACGATCAAACCAGAAAAACTGGTTTTCTTTATTTTTCACTTTTTCGATTTTTTACTCGCTGACCAAAAGGAGTGCAGGCGCAGGGTAAAGTAATAAAGGTCTAAACAAACATAAAATATAAATGTAAAATTGACTACTGTGCCAGTAACAAGATTGAGCTTAAGGCGCGATTACACGTTGCTAGACGAGTTGCTCCGTGTAATAGTGCCTTTGGTTAAGATTTTTTTCTAACGAATTTGTCGTCTACAGTCTTCGATCAGTGGACTTGCGTGGTCAACCAAGTTCCGTAGTGAGACAGACCTGTTCAGATCAACAGGGTAAGAAATGTAATATCTAGACAACCGGGTTACTTGTGTTATGAAGGGAGGAAAGGAAAGGAGACTAAGGCGTTGATGAAAAGATCAAGAGATGATTCGCATGGGGGTTAGGGGGTATTTGCGTTGTTTATTTCCAGTCCTTTTCTTTTACATTTTACCACAGGGTAACCATTATAAGGTTTTTTATCCTAACAATTTCTGTTGTTTTCTAGTGAAAAGCCTCTGTCCGTGGAGCTAGAGAAGGCCAAGTAAGTCCAGTAATAGTATACCCTGTAGTATACCCTGGATGTACCAGACCTCTTCTGTCTCCTCCAGTATTCGAAGAGCGGGAGACTGGATACCAGTTGCTTTTCCTCGCGTTAGTCAAAGTCTTAGAGCTAGAAGCACTGGAGTGCGGAAGGTTTTGGAACCCAGGATATAGACGGCACCACTATATTAAGTTTAAACTATTATAATATTATAAGTTAAACTATTATTTGGTTACCATAGGTACGAACTGGAGCAGCAAAAACAGATGGAAGGTCAAAAACTGGAAGAAATGAGGTATGAACTACCCTCCCCTCCCCTACCGCTACATTTCCTCCCGCCTCCCTTATTTAAGTTGTTGTTTAATCCTTACAGGACTGAGTTCGAAAAGCAAATCCAAGACGAGGGAGTTCGACTAGAAGAAATGAGGTAAGTCAGTATAACGTTGTATTGGGATACCTGTGGTTTTTATTCTCATCAGTAACCTACATATTGCTGTAGAGCCGAGCTGGAACGACAAAGAAAACTGCATTCAATGGAAGCGCAGAACGTCGAGGAAGCAAGGTAATTATCTTAATTAGAGTATTCTATGGCTGGAGATGGTCTCTTTTAGAAGGACAATTCGCTTAGGGTCGGTTAGGAAGGTGGTCGCTTAAGAAAGTGGTCCTCACGATACTTTTTCATTTTCAGGAAACGAGTGTCTGACATGGAGAAAAAACACGAAACAGCGGAACGCGATAGAACGAAGCGTGAAAAAGAACTGACAGAAGAGATCGAGAAAAGAGACACGGACATCAAAACAGTACGTGAACAACTCGTGAAGCTGCGTAACGAAAGTGAGCAGGCAAAACAACAAGCAGACGACGTGTTAGGTGCTTTGAAAGATAAAATACGAAAACAGAAAGAAGAAGAAATGGTGCAGTTAAACCAGGATGTCAAGAGGATCGTCGAGCTTGAGGCAGAAATGAATGGGATGCAAGAACAGGTTGAAAAGGAACGAAAAGAGATGAGAGAAAAATGGGAAATTGAATCTCGTAGTATCAAAGAACATAAAGAAATCCTGATGAACACTAAGAAAGATTACGAACAGAAATTTAATTCGTTGGAGGAATCAAAACAAGAAACGAAGCACGAGAAGGAGAAGTTCGAAAAAGAGAAGCGAGAAGCTTTGATTAAAATCCGCGAGACCGAACGTAACCTAGAAGTGCTCATAATACGACGAGAGAATGCTTTAGCTATAGCAGAGAATGATATGTTGAAGAGAAGAGAAGTGGTAGAAATGGAAATGGCAGAGAATCGAGCTGAACTGGAAGAGGAAAGAAGGAAACTTGTCGATAAGATGGAGGAACATGAAGTAATGTTGGACCACGCGGCAGATAAACTCGCTAACGCACAAAATACACTAGAAACTAAAACAAGAGAAGAAAACAAAAAGATCGATGCTGCTAAGAAACGTTTTGATGAACTTCAGCAAAGTTTAGCCCATTCGGCGAAGAAAGCAGAGGAGGATTTACGAGAAAAGCGGCGCAAGTACGACGAGGTTTCCGAAAAACGTCAACAGACGATTGATAAAGAAAGGAAAGCACTTGATTCCTTGCGAGGAGAATTGTCTGTCATGGTAGAAGGACTGAGCGAATCTACGGGTAATGACAGAAAAGAGTTAGAAAAACAAATCCAAAGTAAACAATCAAGATTAGACCAGCAACAGGTACAGTTAGATGTGTTAGAAGCAGAAGACAAAAACATCTCAGAGGATATCGAGAAGGAGTTTGAAGAAGAGCTTGAGCGTATACAAGCGAAGGCACGACAAGACCAAACAGCTATGGAACTAGAACGACTAAGCTTAGAAGAACTACAAGACGCCAAGAATATCAAACTACAAAAAGAGGAAAGAGAACTTAAAGACGCGCAAAAGGAATATAACGAGATGAAGATGATGTTGAATAACAATAGAAAGCAATTGGCCGATGTAGAAGTGAGGTCGGACAGAGCAGCTTCGCTTGGTGAGCAGCGTTTATTAGAAATATCTAAAGCACTAGAGGAAAAACTCACAGGTACTACACAACATGATGAAGTGTACAAGCTACGAGAACGTCGAATACATCTGAAGGAAATAGATGTCGAAGGAAAGGTAGAACTTGCCGAGCAGCAAGAAAAGATAAGCAACGATGCCGATAATATTAATGGAGACATAAAAAGACTGAGTTATGAGTTAGAAGAGAAGGGCAAAGCTAAAGAGAAGTTAGAAACAGAGTTGAAGGAATTGATAGCAAAGTTTTCGCGTGAAAGAAATGAAGAAAGCGCTACTCTCGATGCAATGAAAGAAAACATTCAGGATATGGAAGAAGAGGCGAACCTATCGAGGAGTTTGACTGAAAACCAGATAGTATGTGGCATCGTCAAAACCGGTGATGTGGCGGTCGAGCAACTCCTTCAGAAAGAGAGAGACAAGTGAGTACTGAATGCGCTTAGTTTTTACCCCGTGTGTGAAACCTCCCATTCTAACAGTGTTGAAGGACTATGGGTGACGTCACGTGGAATCACGTGGGTTCGATTCCTGGCTGTGCCAAATAAGTGAGTTGAGTTCGTTTGATGTGTTGATCTCTCCCATGAGGGGTTTTTCTCCGGTTTTCTTCCCTCCGTAAAAGTCAACGTCAACTTTGTGCCCCTACTTCGAAGATAACCAATACTGTTTTTCCCATTGATTCTAAGGGGTGCACCCCTCCCTGGGTTAAATTTGTGCGCAGCACCCCTCCCTGAACAAAATCCTGGATCCGCCACTGAATAAAGAATGTAAGTGGTAAAAAAAGAATGTAGTGGAGTGAACCTTACGGACGGCTCCATACAGGGAATGATGGTTGTAAGCAAGATATAAATAAATATAAATGTATCCGTTATAATATTTAGGGTCAAAGCTGAAATGGAAAGTAAAATAAAGGAATTGGAAAAAAGACAGAAACAAGAAATGGAAGAATATAAACAGCACCAAACAAACGCGTTAGAGAAACTCGAGCATGAAAGAATAGAGCTGGAAAAACAAAAAGAGGAACTAGAAAAAGAGATGCGGAAAGAAAAGATAGCACTTAACGAGGAGAGAAGAATGCTGGAGCGAGATAAGTTTGAGGACATTGATTTGATTATTAAAAATAAAGAGGAAGAGATTGAAGATTTGAAAGAAAAGGCACAACAAGAGATAGATGAGCTGAGAGATCGACTCGACGAGACGGAAAGGTAATTTATATAAATCAGATAATATCTTAGTTATCAGCAACTACGCCGGGTCAGTAACATAGAGCTTGGTCTTGGCTTATGCCAGGATTTTCCAAAGGGTGCGGGGCCCGAATCAAAAAATCCGCCATTTTGTTTGAGCCCCAAAACTCCAAGAAAGCATGCAAATATTTGGGGAGCGCCTCGCAGGGACCTCTAGTCCGTATGGCTGCGTATCACTAAATGGATTTGTCGTTTATGTTTTAGGGAAGTCTGCCAATTACACGAAAAGTTGACTGTTTATACATCGATGGCTGTAAGTAAACAGATCGATCACTGGTTGGGTGTCTAATAAGAGTGAAAAAATTTGGACATTCCAGGAGTAAGGGAAGATTTTTCCACTCAGTATTACTTTCTTGATTAGAGATGGTGTTGTTGTTGTGGTGGTGTTGTTGTTGTTGTTGTTGTGGTGGTGGTGGTGGTGACGGTAGTGGTAGTAGTGATAATGAAAAATGGTCGGGGTAGTTGCAGTGGTTGATAGTGGTGATGGTAATAGTGTAAAGGTAGGGGAAGTGGTGGTAGTGATAATGATAATGGAAAATGGTATAGGGGTAGTTGCAGTGGTTGATAGTGGTGATGGTAATAGTGTAAGGGTAGGGGTAGTGGTAGTAGTGATAATGGAAAATGCTATAGGGGTAATTGCAGTGGTTGATAGTGGTGATGGTAATAGTGAAAGAAAGAATGATAGAAAGTGGTAGTTTGTTAGCTGATAAAGTACCATGTTATATTATTGCCATTCTACAGAGTATGAATGTACCTAATGGTAATGACGATGAGCTGATGGCAGATGGGGAAGTTATGCAATACATGTATCAAGATGAGGTAACCTAGAGACAAAGGAGAAATTATTATTCCTTCACTGTTAGAACTGGCTTACAAACAATATTAAAATAAACAAAAACAGTTCTTATGACTGAAGTCGCTTGCAAAGCACAGCAGTCTCTTTCTTCTTCTCTGTTTTTTTAACAGCAATATAAACCTGGGCCCGGTTGTACAAAGGGTGGATAGCGCTATCCGACGAATAAATCCTTACCCAGTCGATGTTGTTATCCAATAGATTTATCCACTGGATGAGATTTATACGTTGGATAGCGCTATCCACCCTTTGTACAAGCGGGCCCTGACATGTTTGTTCACTGTCCTTATTCTTCCCTTCAAAAAGCAGATATCGATCTGACAGTGTCTTGGAACATAATAATAATTTTATATAATATTTTTGATTCCAGAATGAAATATATAGTAGTAACCTAAGCCTAACAGGATCCGTCACACCACCTCGTATCACCCCTCCCCCAACACCTGTCAATAGGTTCCTGACGTCTGTCAACAACAGGAGAAATAATCAAATCGATGTACAAATACCGCGCTATATCTTACGAGGACTGGGGCGAGACTCTTACCACGTGTTCGAAGTGAAGGTAATTATGCATGGACAATTCTTTCCGCACCCACCCCTCCCCCGGTCTATTATTGATACTTTGTCTGTTGATGTGTTCAGGTTACTATAGGAGGAGAGACGTGGTCCGTGTACAGAAGATATCAAACATTCTTTCCGCACCCACCCCTCCCCCGGTCTATTATTGATACTTTGTCTGTTAATGTGTTCAGGTTACTATAGGAGGAGAGACGTGGTCCGTGTACAGGAGATATCGAAGATTTAGAGAATTACACAATACGATGAAAAATAGTTATAGGGAGGTAAGGTTACATCTTCATTGGTTCTGTAATCCAGGGGAGACCTTATTGGAAGTATTGTTTTAGGAAGAGGAGAAAACAGGTTATTTGTTGAGCCTAGTAGGAGTGAGGGGTGACACCCCCTGCCCATCATGGGAAATCAAGGATTACGCACCAGCATTTATTCTGTACGCTGTCATGATATATATCAGACAAGTAAGAAAAAAACAACAGGGATCACACAAACCTCCTTCTCCAAGGTTAAAAACTGAACCAAATTCAATGGCTATGAAGTGCTCATTGAACTATGGGTAGTGCCCAGCCTCCCATAGACCGCCCGCGCACCATAACGGTGTGTCCGTCCTTTTTTCACAAATGTACACGTCTGTATTAGTAAATCTGTCATATCATGTCACTAAATTACGTGTTGGTATTTTGACAGATTGGAGAACTGGACTTCCCAAATCGACGATTTTTTGGAAATCGGGCTGAAGAGTTTGTACGAGCACGGCGCGCGCAGCTAGAGGTGAGTTGAAAAAAACAAGAACTAATCACAGGCAGCCCAGTTAATCCTGGTACGTTACGTCATTATGAAACTGGGAGTAACAGTATGTAAGACGCATTTTATATCCTCCTCTCCCCCTCATAGTTGATGATATAACGTCCTTTACTTGGATCTCCAGGCATACCTCAAGTCCTTCATCAATCTATGTACCGATTTCCGAGACTGTCCTGTGTCAGCATCCTGTGGAAGACCGCTGTCCAAACGTGACTTGTGCGACTTCGCTCCATTTTTTAAACAGGGAATATTCGAACAGACCAAACATTACAGTTGAGCGTATTTTAAGGAATATTTTATGCAATCTTTAAAAATATAAGTGTACATAGAATCACGACATAAATTATTTGCTGCTCGGACAAAATTTAAATGTAACGTTGCGTGACATTACTATGAGTTACGTAAGGTCATAGTTGTAATAATCGTGTGTTTGTAACGCAATACTACTAGTTTGACAACCTATGATGTACAGTGCATATATTTTTATAAAAATTGTGGGAGTTTTGCTTCCTTAATGTACTTATTCTTTTTATAAAAAGAACATGGTATTTTGTCATAGGACACTAACCACTAAAAAAATGCTCTTTTGCTTTACTCATAGATATATCAAACACCGACCTAAATATTAACGAAACAGTTGTATTTTACATAGAGTACATAATAATTCTGCAATTTTACACGAACAAATTGACTAGAATAATATAAAAATAAAACAATTTCAAATACTTGCGCGCGCATTATTTGTCGTTTTCTTATACATGCCAATCAAACACTCTGATTGGTTCCTTGTGACCGTTTGCTAATGGTACATACCAAGGAACCAGTTACGCCTCTATTTAATCATTTGGTACGACCCGTTTACATGCAGGGATGAGTCCTTAGTGTTTTCTTTCTACGAGGGGACACCACAACAAATGGCTTAGCCCTAGCAGTAGGGGAAAAATGCCTGGTTAGCCACAGATTAGATTTATACAGCATCCAGCATACCATATCCGGGACAAGAAACATCTCTTTCTTACTCTACCACTACTTCTTGACTTCAATAATAAAGTAATAAAATAAGATTAACAAATGCAAAATGACCGCCGTGTGGGGAGAAGTGGCTCCAAGCTCCAGGCTACCACAACAACTCGCGTAGACCTGAATTCAAGTGAAGTGATTATCAAAAGGTTATCTCTGTGTTGGTCTCACGAAATGCCAACCGCATTGAATAAATAATACAAAACTTCCGTTCTATCTTCTGCTATCAATTATTCAGTTCAAATGCCTTGTAAAAATGACTTATTTAAAATCTATTTTATAACGCTTGTTATTTTATTAGACTCTTCTCTAAAGAAAATCTTAAAATATTGATCATCTTAAAGCTTTTAAATACATTTTTCTTTATCTCCGTTTTGCGCTCAGAGTCTAGAGTCTGTCTGGGAAAGATAAGAAAGACCAAACCCTTGTTTTAAAGCTAGCTGCGCGCGGCAAAACACCACTCGAAAAACCTTTCTGCTTCGAATATGATATTAAATGAAATTCAGTTTTGATGTTATTCATAGAGAACCTGTTTACAGCGCGCGGTATCCAAATGTACAGCTTACGCGTTAAGGTTAAGGACATGGGGCAATCATTTTATTGGTCAGTTTAAGATCACCATCTTAAGCCTGTTGTCTAGATTGGAATGATGTTTGATCCTAAAGACGTCAAAATATCCTACAACTTCCACAAGAACCAATCATATTCGCGTTGTCTGGATATAGATGGACTTCAAGATAAGTTACTCCTAAAAACAAGATCGTTGCGGACCTCCATGTGTTGCTGTAAGTATTAAGGTGTGTCTAGTTGTCTGGTAATTATAAATTAGAAGCTCTTACCATATAAATCTACTGATGGTATGTGGAGTGTAGATAAGGAGTATACTTAGGCGTGAGAATAGAGCTCTTCAAGCCCCCATCAATCCTGCCATATTTAATAAAAACACCGTCGTTTAGGCTAGTCTTTATCTTATACAGACCATATATAGAAAACAAGTAGCCCGATAGGCTACTTAATAAAACAGCACGACAACTCTGGGATCACAGTGGGGGAAGTCATAAAACTCTATTTCTGATCTCAAATTTTTAGTGTCGTCCCAAGGTAACCAAGTAAAGTGTCGCAGCGTATTGTAACCATCTAAAAGGTCAGTTTATGGACCTTATCCAGACAGTTCTACAGCCATACAAGACTGGTTTGTCGGGACTGTTGCGGCATTTCAAGAATGATATTGATACTCATGAATGATTGATATTTTCTTTTTAAGGTCGAAGGAAGAGTTGGCTTACGAGGGCAACAGTTACCGTAGTGTAAGCTGGGTCTGATTGTATTTTGCTTCGAGTAGACCCCACCAAAGCTACACTAGCTCGCTCTCTAAGATGGATGCCGATAAGATTCTGATAGCTACATTCGAGGTTAAAAACTACAAGCCCAATGAAATATCCCTCAAGGTAGAAGGTGGTAAAATATACGTTGATGGCAAACATTTCTCTGAAGGAGAATATGGAACAGAATCGAGCGAATTCCATCGAACTTACGTCCTACCAGAAAGCGTGGAACCTTCATCTGTCTCCTCGCGCGTCTCTTCAGATGGAGTTCTTTACATAGAAGCTTTTAAAAACCCACCGAAAGAAACTGAAGTTGCTCTAGTCGGTTCTTCTCCAACGTCTGGGGACGTGGCGAAGATAGACGATAAGAAATTCACAGTGACCTTAGATGTAAGTAGTTTCTCACCAGAGGAAGTTGTAGTGAAGGTTTTGAACAATGAACTGACAGTCAGGGCTCGGCATGAATCAGAATCGCATGGTCATTTTACTTCACGACAGTTCAACCGCCATTTCGTCCTTCCTAAGGATGTTGACATGGATTCTGTTGTGTCTAAATTGGGCAAGGATGGACGACTTCACATCGAAGCTACGAGGAAAGCGCAGCCTAAGGCATCTGAGAGGAAGGTCGAAATCATTATGGATGAGTAAGAAGAGTAACGTCTCTTAAAGATTAAAAAAAATATTACGAGAAACAGAAAATAATAACAAAAACTAGCTAAAACGATGAAAAAATTCCCTGTAAAATTTAGACAAAACTTTCAACAAGGTAGGACTATAGCACCTTTGGTTTATTCTGGAATGTAAAATCAATATTATAATGATATTCTTCGTGTTTTGGTGTGTAAAACTATTCGTGTTTCATCAAGGTAATTTTCTTCTATCATCGCTCATCATGAGATACAGTAAACAGCTATGTAGCCCCACTTTTTATTGAAATAACTCCACAACAGGGCGTGAGACCAACAACTAAATTTTCAAACTAAACAAGGTACTTCAAAAAGTAAACAGCTTTGACATCGAGGTTACCAGTGACAAATAAAAACCACATTTCCTCAAACAGTGGGATTGTAGTGCTGATTTGAAGAGAAACTTAATTTTATATTCTGCTGGAAAAATCGAATATGATGAATAAAAATAAAAGACTGTCGCTTTGATGTCGTTCTTATGTTGATTTTGAATTTAATATTAATATCTGCGACTAATATACACATTGAAATCTTTTAAGTCTATTTTGATTTATTCATTTTGCGAAATGCGTTGTTTTGGGTATTGAGAGAGCCGTTTGTTGAATAAAACAGAGCTGACTATCCCGAGGCGTACAATTAACGACCAAAGACTATTTTCTACCAAGCGATTAATTTAGTTTTACAGCGCACGCCGTTTTCCGGCCACAGGATTTAATTAACCGCAAGTACCGAGTAAAGTATAAGGATGAAAAGCTTTGAGTCGAATAATGGGCGTTTTGCTTTCATAATTTGTCTGCTTACTCAACCAGAAATAAACTGACGCGGCGGCGACATTTTGATGTCTGAATCAATAATGTGCTACTTTAAAACCACTTTTGTGGTTCTGGTGATTTGGCGGGAAAGCGGCTCAGGTTTAGCCAGCGCCTTCCACCATCAGAAATCCCGGGTACTACAGAATAAAATGCACTATCTCTTATTAAATGGGAGTGCTGGATTTTCTAGAAACTTCTCTCGTAATCCTACACGCTTTGCTACACAAGACAATCCCGTTCTATCTTAAAACTAATCCACATTTTGTGCATAAAGATTTTCGCATGCATACCTCCTGAAAGATTTGGTCAAAGGGTCAAAGAAGACGTGAATCCAAATGTTACTCTATTTAACATAGTACATGTAACAAACCCTTAGTTACAGCACAAATTCAAATACCGCAACACTTCTGTATTCTTTAATACCGTTTCAATTTCGTATAATTGATTTCAAATTAATATTAATTAAAAATTAATACTTATTAAAAAACAATGGAATTGACAGTGCCGTTAACACTTCATTACACTAGGCATTTATCATAGCTCGCTGTAGCGTGAAGCTATTAAGACTAACTTACAGTTTAATTGCACATTGTCACTTTGGGATAATTAATTACCATCGTAATGGTCAGTTTGTATTTTATATTATATAATATCGTGATGCTAGTATCGTTCTCCCGTGAATTATTCGTTCTCTACAACGTTAGTCTCTCGTAATCTTTAACTGCCTTTCTCTGTTCGACGGTATCTGTTCTAGTCTCGGCGCTTCGATGTGTAATTGACCCTGTTTGTCAATACGAGACACTACTTTCGCCATGTCCACGTCTTTGGGCAACAGAAAGTGACGGTGAAACTGTCGAGAACTCGACATTCCTCCTTCTTGCTTCTCACGTACAGCATGCACCGACAGTTCATTCCCTTTTACTTTGACTTCCACTTCGTCTGGGGAAAAATCACTAACATTCAGAGTCACAGCAAACTTCTTGTCATCGGTCCTAGATACGTCCTGTGAGGAACACCCCAGGAGAGCGATATCTAGATCCTGAGTGGGAGTCTTGTACGCTTCAACATGAAGGACACCATCATGAGTTATACGCGATGAAACAGACGAGGGATCAATTCCTTCAGGCAACGCGAAAACCCTGTGGAATTCACTTGTCTCAGATCCATATTTTCCTTCCGAGTGATGTTTTCCATCTACGTGAATTTTTCGATTTTCAACACGAAGTGAAATTTCCTCCGGCCTGTAGTTGGTCACATCTAATGTTGTAATAAGTGTCTTGCCGCTGCTCATAGTGGTTAGTGTTTCGTCTCTCCTACGATTATTCACTCCTTCAGTCTGAAACTATCTTGATTCAACCAGGGTGTGATGTTTTTATACTCTGTCTCGGATTTCTAGAATCCTACCTCTTTTAATGCTAAACATGCCAATCAATATTACTATATTTGTCGAGTGTAATTATCCTGGGTAATTTATGACTGACATTAAGATTTAAATGTTACGTTTCAGGGGTTTTTCAAGATATTTTCCTTCCAGAATGAAGCTGAAGATTCGATTAATCAACTCATCGCTAAATATGGTCTCAGTTGTACCGAAGCTCTCGTCAAGTGGATTCCAGACATCGTTCGAGCGTCTTACTGATTTACAATGTGGTCCTAATCTGGCCAACACTAGGAATACTTATGTCTTTGCTAAAACCTTTTCAGCCAAACAAAATGATCCAATACAACTTGTCGTTTAATTCAACAGAAAATACAAGCTAAATTTTGAGTAAAATAATAAAATCAATTTTCGACGAAGGTTTGAACCTTCAACCTGCCTGCAATGACAGGCGACGATGATAAAAAACATTGCTCTCAATTCCAGAGAAAAAATACGCAGTCAAATCTTGAATTATTTTATGTCTATAATATTGATATAATTTCCTGTGATATCTGTTCGTGGAATATTAGTTTACTTTATATATTTTGTGCAATATTCCTGTGAATGATCAAAGCTTTTTACTTCGTTACACCCAATATCAATGATTCAAGGTGTGGCAGATGATATATTGAGACGAGAGATGAAAAGATAAAAACACAACCAATTGTAATTCATAACCTTCCTAGGAATTATACTGATGACCTTTTAAAGCACCAGATAAGTATTGTGTCTACTTTTATAGTCTATTGGAATAATGAGGACATATCAAAGATGATATGGGGTCAAATGATGAACAATGTCATCTGTACTAGAGGAATATATAAACATATCAAGAATGGTTCATGAATGACTCTTGAAATATATTATCTAATGATGATGATGATGATGATGATGGTGATGATGATGATAGATGATGATGATGATGATGATGATGATGAAGATGATGATAATAGATGATAATGGTGATGAAATAAAATTTACTAAACATGGTTTATGGCTAATGAAATTAACTCTTGCAATATTATGTAATAATAATGATGATGATATTAAATACTAATATAATATTAATAATAATAATAACAAAGATAAAAATATATAAGTACTAATATAATAATAATAATGAACTGAATCATTAATCTATTTTAAGATGCATAATTTATTGGGAAAAGATTTCTAACTTGATCACTTGAAAATCTAAATATTTGAATAAAATAAATATGATACACAATCGACATTATTACAAAAACGTCTAAAGGAAATGCAAATGTCTATCGATGAATCTGATACAATTTACATTATGGATTTACCTAGTCGCGTATGCACCCACTATAAGTGACATAATGGTACTTAGGGGAGTAAGCGTTGCATGACGACACTAGTAGCGGCTTCATAGGAGACTAGAATTTACCAAAAGCACGAAACCCCATGGAATAACTTTACAAAAAAATGTACAAAAAACTTCAAAACCGAACAAAAATTATTTTCTCTTATTCCATATAATAAACTATTTCTGAAATTCACTGCAAGCAGAGCCCATTTTTCCTTTGGTTTTAATAGAGGGGTAAAGAAGACTCTGCCAATGTAGGATGTTATATCTGTCACACATCATTTTAACAGCCGCTGTGCACATCAAATTACATTTCATCATGCTCATTACATGTTCAAAATATGGTTTAAAAGCTGTTTTCGATCATTCCCCATTGAAAAAAAATTCGACCAAAAAAAAACGTCCTACATCGGCAGAGTCTCCCTCCTCACCGATCTTCTCCTAATGAAAGGAGAGAAAGAGGAGAAACTGTGCTCGCAGGGTATTCCTGAAATAGATTTGATGAAAAGTCTTGTGTTTTACACATTTTAACATCTTGTTTAATATACAATCGTTGTACTAATAAAAATCTGTAGTGGAAAAATCTTTAGACCTGAAAAATAAATATTGAGTACTCCTACTTATCTTCAGTCCTAAAGATCAATTTCATTGCTTGAACTGCATATACATCTCGCGGTCTGAAAGATAAAAATGATATTGGTATCTTGAAGGGCTATATCCTTTTTAACATAACCTACGAGCCGGACATGCTCTCAAGTCTTTTTGGTAAAGAAAGGAATAACACACAGGGGGAATAAATGATATGTTTCATAATGTTTCAATATTATGGATGTCTAGTGGTTATGCCTAGTGATATGGTTTTCAAGGATATATTTATAAGAAAAGGATCCTACCATTATGATAACATTAATCCATGCCGTCATCTCCATCAATTTCATCTTCAAATGGTCTTTTGATTCCTGCTGAGCAAAGAGCAGGCATAACTTTAAAACATTACTTCACACTTTCTCTATTTCTTGCCTCTAAACAATTTCCTCATCTCCTGGCCAAGAAACAAACCAACCACACATAGAAGTCTATTTTCAGTGGTCCTAGAACATCCTGTGTGGAACACCCCAGGAAAGCTAAAATAATTGGTAAATATTTCTCACCATTTCTTCTGTCTATTGCCTGACAGTCTATTTGCTGTTTTCTAGCCTGGTAGTTTGCAAGGTAAATTGGTTCATATTCCTTTGGAAAAAAAGACATTCCCAAAGATAAATGAGATGACTCGATAATCTCTTGATTAAGATTCTAATTCAGTAGCCAAGTAAAAAAACACATTTACTCTTATGTTAATTACCTACCATCAACTGGTGTGCAAATCCTTCATTAGGATTGATACAAAATCGCTTCTGCTGTACATGTTGGAAAGCATCCCTGTATTAAATGTAAAATACACTAGAATTTACTCTTGCGATAATATAGAATCATGTTAAAAATTCTTTAGTCTTGTACAGGCTTTGTATCATCCCTTGCCAGTGCCCATAATCCAGCTTGGACTGCCTGTGATTAGATGGTGGAACAACAAAATCCCTTTGCTCTAAGGAATTGAATTGTGTAGGTTCCAGAAATTTTCCATACCCGCCTCACAGATAAATTATTTTTAAGAGCCCCCCCCCCTCCCCCCCTGCTACTCCCGGAAATTCCAATTTTCTTCCATACAAACTCTGTAATTTTTGTTCTTTCTCTGACTCCCCATCCCTCAGAAATTTCAAATTAAACTGGAATTACACATTCTTTCCCAGGTAAAATGATTGTATTGCTCCTGCTATCTAACATGGCTGCCGTCACGTG
Source organism: Actinia tenebrosa (assembly GCF_029948245.1). NCBI lineage: Eukaryota > Metazoa > Cnidaria > Anthozoa > Actiniaria > Actiniidae > Actinia > Actinia tenebrosa. The sequence continues at coordinate 4,629,304 of NW_028292585.1, forward strand.
ATGGTGCAAAACCTCTATAGTTCTATTATTGGTTAGTTTTCAGTTTATTTATTTTGTGAAATAGAATGCAAAGTCATAAAATATAACTGAATAGTTTTGCCTACACTACTACATAATAATGTGTCACAATAATTAGAATGACAGAAAAAGAAGAAAAATAAATTTGATTAACCATTGGTTTGTTGATCAATGGGTATTACGTAGCATACATAGTGCTGCAGAGTAGAGAGATGGGTCCAGAGGATGGGAAAGGGATGGACAGGGATGGGAAGGGATGGAAAGGGAAAGGGATGGAAAGGGAAAGGGAAAGCAAATGAGTCCTCTTCACATAGTAGCGAAGTCAATAAGCTGCTACAAAGAGAATAACAAATTTTATATTATAAATCATTTGTACTGACCTGTATGACAAGCCATATGTTTCCATTATATATGCAATCATCAGTGCTGCACTGCACAATAAACAATAACACATATCAGCATGTGGTTCACCAAATGTTGGAGCAAAGTTATTTAGTTGGGTTACCTGTGTTTTTGAAGCCACAGGAAGACCAAACTACAAAAAATGATAAATTAGTTTGTTTATTCATACCTGCGTGAAATGCCTGCATTGCCATGAAGCAGAACATTGCCTACAACCAGAGAACACAAAAATATATTGAAATGAGAGAACAAAATATTTGATTTCTGATGTGCATACTTTCAAAATGTCCCAATGTGAACTGCGCTTAAAATAACTAATGGTCAAATAAATAAATATATAAATATTTTCATTTATACCCGGTAGGCTTTAAAGCTAGAAGCCTGTGAGGCCATGTATCCTCCATACACACTCCTTCTTACATTAGAATATTCCATACACACAACTCTCGACTCACATGTTGATTTTTATGGAGGGACGAAAACCGGAGAACCCGTAGGAAAACCCTTGTGGCACAGGAGAGAACAACACTTCAAACAAACTCAATTACTGCTGGGTTCAAACCAGCCACCTGACCTGTTTGACTCACAGCAGTGAAAGACAATGCATTAGCAGGATATCCCACCCATGCCACCTGGTCATCAGACAATATCCGGCTAGAGTTAGAACTTGGCTGGCACATATTTTGCTTGCCAGTCATTTTGACCAGTAGTGTTGATTCAGAAATGAGAAATAACAGATCTAAAACTAATTTGGCTAATGACTTTTACCCCTGCTATGGAAGGGATAAGGATAATCTCTGAAAATATACAAATTACGGGATAGTAGTATAGGGGATGGGGGTTCCAGCGCAACGACCACCGGAGGATTACCCGTCTAAAGTACCCCCCTCGATTCGTACCGCGATTACCCGCATCCCGCGTCTATGTAAAATATGTTAGTCTATATATGGAGTGCGAAGATTGTAAGAGAACTTTTAAGAAAGAAGTGGACTTGAAGAAGCATTTAAAGATGACGACGAAATGTATGAGCAGCTATGATTGTGGATGTGGTAAGAAGTTTGAGACTAAGGTTAAATTGTTTTGGCATTGTCAGGATTGTGAGTATGACTACGACGATCTGAAAAGGGTCTGGAATTAGGTATAAGATATTTCCTATTATATAGATGGAATCCCAAAGCAATTTCGAAACGGTGTCAATACCCGGTAACGGTGAGATTGACGTTAGACAGTTTTGGCGTCAGTCAGAAAGGAAGGTCAAGAGAACGCTTCGAAAAGGTATAGAAGAATTAGGAGCCCTGAAAGCGAGTATAATGGTAGAAGTGAGTCTATCAAAAGATGAGGCAACGACGACAGCAATGCTGCGATCAAAGTCGTTAGTGATATTAGAGTCCACCAATCTGGATAAGTCACTCAGCGAAGCCTTAGAAGCAATAATGGAGTCGCTGTCTAACTACACGAAAGAAGGATCAGGTTGGACAGTGGAGGAGGTAGAAGGTATGGAGGTTAGCATGGCAAGGTACGTACCAATACGAGGAGGAAGTTACGTGCCCCTACCAACTTGGGTAGAAAGGAAAAAAGCCATAGTCAACGTAAAGAATGACGACAACCGCTGCTTTATGTGGGCAATACGATCCGCACTGTATCCAGTAGATAAGGATCCCTGTAGGACAAGTAAGTATCCCACAGACGATTTAGAGTGGGATGGTGTGGAATTTCCCATGCAGTTGATAGACATCCCCATATTTGAGGAAATAAACGATTTAGCAATTAACGTTTACGGAGTCAGAGACCAAACGATAGTGCCACTAGCGCTGTCAAAGAGTAAAGGAGAACGAATACACCTCTTCTACCACGGCGGACATTATTCGTGGGTTAAACATATTAGCAGACTGTTTTACAGACACACCAAGCACAAAGGTAAGAAATACTTCTGCGATTGCTGCTTATTATCGTTTACCAGCGTTAAAGCTCTAAAGGATCACGACGAAATATGTCGCGGAGTCGAAGAAGTGGCGCAACGGATCCAGATGCCCACAGATAAGAACCTATCCTACTCAGACCATCAAAAGCAGATGCAGGTGCCTTACGTGATATATGCAGACTTTGAAGCGTTGATAACTAAGGAAGAGCAGAAAAGTGGTGCCACGAATAAGGTGGGATTACACGAGATCTGCTCCTTTGGTTACATAGTAGTCAGATCAGACGGTAAGGCCGACCCTCCTGTAATTTACCGAGGTAAGAACGCAGCTAATGAGTTTCTAGAAGCATTGCGAGAAGAGGAGGAAGAGATAAGAGAACAATTAAGACGCCCAAAGAAGATGGTATTTACCAAAGAGAACCAGGATGCTTTTACCAAGGCAAAGAAATGCCACATTTGTCAACATACGCTTCTTCAGTTTGGAAGACGAGCCAAGAAAGCGTGGGATGAAGATGGAAAGTATTTAGGAGAAGCTCATTTTAAATGCGGGAAGTATGCTAAGAAAGGTGAGAAGCCGGGAAAGCCCTCCACGCACTGCATTCACTGCCACAAAGCATTTGTTGAGGATTTCTATGTGGATAAGGTTAGAGATCACTGCCACATCACGGGTAAATACAGAGGAGCGGCTCATTGGAAATGTAATATAAACTTCAAAGTAGATCCAGAAATGGAAATACCCGTATTCTTTCATAATTTAAGGGGTTACGACAGTCACTTACTTTTACAAGGAACAGACGGCTCCGAAGTAAAGTGCATACCCAACAACAAAGAAAGGTACATGTCCGTAACTGTAGGCAAGCTGAAGTTCTTAGACTCACAGCAGTTCATGGCGGACTCCTTAGCAAACTTGGTTAAATACAACACGGAGTTCCCCATTTCCAGTCAATACGGCGCGGAAAGGAAAGGAGTCTACCCATACGAATACATGGATTCCTGGGAGCGATTCGAAGAACCCCTACCACCCAAAGAGAGATTCTACAGCACCCTAAACGAGTCCGGTATAAAGGACGAGGAGTACCAGCATGCGTTAGATGTGTGGGAAAAGTACTCCTGTGAGAATATGGGAGAATACCACGACATCTACCTACGTTCAGACGTAGTGCTGCTCGCAGATGTTTTCCAAAGCTTTCGAAAGATGGCAATGGAATACTACGGGTTGGATCCAGCGAACTTCTACACGGCTCCTGGGCTTAGTTGGAGTGCACTTCTAAAGAAGACAAACGCGCAACTGGATCTCCTAACGGAATACGACATGTACCGCTTTATGGAAGACGGTATCCGCGGCGGTGTTTGCGGACCCAGCAGACGATACGCCCGCGCAAACAATCCCACGGTGGAGTACGACCCGGAGAAGCCAACCACATACATCTTCTACTTAGACGCAAACAACCTCTACGGTTGGGCAATGTCGCAGTACTTACCTGTACGCGACTTCGAATGGGACAACATAAAGCCCATAGAGTTTTACCTAAACGTAGGTAAAGAAGACGACAAAGGTTACGTGCTGGAGGTGGACCTGGAATACCCAGAGCACTTGCACGACGCACACAATGAGTTCCCATTAGCACCAGAAGCAATAGAAATACCATTTAAGCAGCTGAGTCCGCTGCAGAGGGAAATGTGTCCTGGCTACAAACCCTACAGGAAGCTAACGATGAACCTAATGGACAAGCGAAAGTACGTGGTGCATTACCGCAACCTGCAGTTCTATGTGCGCCACGGCTTACGCGTGAAGAAGATTCACCGCGTTTTGAAGTTCACGCAGGAACCATGGATGCGCTCCTACATTGACTTTAACACACAAAAGCGTACGCAGGCAAAGAATGACTTCGAAAAGAACCTGTTTAAACTAATGAACAATAGCGTATTTGGTAAGACAATGGAGAACATCCGCAAGCGCGTAAGCATAAAGATAGCCAGCACCAGAGAGGAAGCAGAAGCATACGTGTCACAGCCTGGATTCGTTAGATACGTAGAAATGTTAAACTTCTACGTGATTCACATGAAGAAAGCGAATCTATTCCTGAATAAACCCGTATACACGGGGTTTACAGTGTTAGACCTATCAAAGCTGCTCATGTATGAGTTTTACTACGACAAGCTAAAACCGAAATACGGTGATAAGTGCCGCCTCTTATACACCGACACCGATTCCTTGATACTAGAGGTGCAGACGGAAGACATTTACGAAGACTGTGTTCCCGACATCGATGAATACGACACCAGTGATTACCCACGCGACCACTTCCTTTACTCCCCTAAAAACAAGAAAGTAATCGGGAAAATGAAGGATGAGATGAAAGGAAAACCCATCGTGGAATACGTGGGCCTGAAACCCAAGATGTACAGCGTGCTAAAGCTGGACGGTGTAGAAAAGAAAGCCAAAGGCGTAAAAAAGTACGTGGTTAAGAAGGACATAACCCACGATTCATACTTAAAGGTCCTGCGTACGCGTAAGGAACAGCGACATAAAATGAACAGCCTGCGCAGCTACGGACATCAAATACACAACGTTACACAGGAGAAGGTGTCACTGTCTGCATTTGACGGTAAGAGGTGGATGTGTGATGATGGTATCCATACGATAGCATTCGGACATCACACGATAAGCAGTTCTTCCATGACGAACCCACGTGTGGGGCCATCGTGAAGATAATACAAGATGGGCTGACCCTTCTTAGCTATCGCACTTCGGATCTGGTAAGTTTCCAAAGACCAATTAGGATCCGTAGCTCTTTTGGATCCTCCTTCTAATTCACCCGGCTCATAGAGATATCGAACCGTGACATTACCTAATCTTTTTTCATGGGGGAAGACCGCCCTCGAACTTCTGACGAAGGACTTGTGTTCCACGTGTTTCTTTTTTATGGCATCCTTGGGTTTCATTCCCGTAGCCCTGGCCGCCTCGTTGTTCAAAGCCGCGACGACCTGGGGGAGCCTCTGAGTCCATTCTCTGTTGCGTTTGGATGGATCTTCCAGCTCTTTCCAATACTGGTACCCAAAGAGACGCTCAGCCAAGGTTTTATTAAATCTTTCGACGATGCTCTGACCCCTGTGGTACTCAGCTTTGGCTCTCCTAATTTTAGTGTCGTGGTCTTTCAGGGTCTTAGTAACCACGCCCATGAACTCCGTTCCCGCATCCACTTGCAGCAGCTTAGGCCATTTCAAGACGCGCTTATAAATCCTACCTAGGGCTTCTGCGACTTCCCCAGAATCCTTGCTGATTATGGGTTCGGCGTCCTTGTATCTGCTTGCGATATCAACTACGGTCAAAGCGTACCTATAGGTCTTTCTTCTCACCTTGTCATGTGGTAAGAAGAGCAAATCCGCCTGATGAACTTCATTAGGGGTATTTACGGTAAAGCTGGGCCTGGGAATGTACTTGGGCACGGGAAGATAAACCTGCCAGAGGGTTTGTTTTTTCAACCAGTTCTTAGCCGTTTCTTCTGATACCCTGGCCGCGGTCGCGAGTTTCTTGATAGCTGACGCTCCTCTCCAATAGCCTTCAGGCCCATAGTAAATCCTTTTGAGTTTGTCCTCTACGCGGCCCATTATATGAATTCCAAAACAAGATTGATCTTGCGTCCGTTAAAATCCACCGTCTTTCCGTCCACTTTAATGGTGATGTTTATGCTTTCTACCAAATTAGACAAGTCATAGCTCAAAGAAATGGGAGTGTATTCTTCTGAGTCAAATGGATTACCTTTGGGTAGAAACTTGGACATAAGAGAAGACTTTTCTCCATTGTCGTAACTATGGACTAAATCGCAATGGACTTCGTAAGAGGATGCGACTTTCCATTTTACATCATATGTACTGCCGCTATTTATCGTGGTACTAGTAAGGCCCAGGAGTTCTACCAATGGACTGTCCTTTAGATTGGCGCTCCCATTATTTTTCTTAAATGTCATTTCATGGGGTAATCCTGTGGTAAGAGTATATCCATGCTTTGCTAGCTCCTTAGCCAGTGTTATGGGGGTGTAATGGGAATCTGGTATTTTTGGTTTGGTGCCGGAAGTTCCGATGACAAAGCCATTAATTAAATTATACCAAGAATTGTACAAAGAGCAACTAACCAACCGAACCTTACAGGCTTTGATGGGAGGATTCAAATACGTGGTAAAGTCATTCTTGTCGCTTTCCAAAAAGACGATCATTATATTAGATACGCCAAAGCCACGCCTCCGGCCAGCCCTGCGACTCCTACGAAGACCAGCTCACTATCTTTTTGTTTCTTAGAAGGCTGGTAGTAATTCTTGAACTGAGGCTTTTTTAACGCCACTGTGGGATGCGCTTGCGCATAAAGTTTAAAGGCGTAGTCTGTGTTTTCGAAGTTCTTATCCGCCTGCATTTTGTCTTGGTAATTCTTATCCAACCAATCCCTGTAAGCTTGTCTTTTTTCATTCCAAGCCGCCACGTCCCTTTGATATTGCTCCAGCGCTAAGTCGTGTCTTTTCCTCTCAGCGTTAGATTCTGCGTTTCTATCACCGCTAACTAATTTATCCAGATATCTACCACCATAATTAGCCCCTGTAAATGCTAAAGCTGCAATGACTCCACCTGCGACTAAGCTAACCATTATACATTAGGTAGGTACTTTTCCTTTCGTAGGTAATCCTTTACCATGATAGCCCCGCCAACGGCAGCGGTCATCTTAGCGAAATTAGCGAAGCTCTTGCTTGGGTCTTCAGTAAAGTCTTCTTTGAGCACTTTCTTACCTACCCAACCAATACCCGCAACGATAGAAGTAATAATAGCTGCTTCTTCAACAGTTTTCAACAACGCGGTCGACATTATATTACAAAGCGAGAAGGTTATTCCATTTCAGGGATTTTGCTTTTTCTAACCTCCACAGGTGCGCGATATGTTGGGGCCTCCCACTTTACTTCTGGCTTCGTAGCCCGCCATTGTAAGTAGAGGCTGCCTGCTGCTATAGCAATTCCTATCGCGCCGATGACGTAGCCGGGGTTAATAAAGGATTCGCTTTCGTCCTCCACCTTTTCTTCTTTTTTGGCTTTATTCTTTCTGTTCATCTCCGCGAGCTTCTTACCCGCGGCAACTCTGCCTGCAGATTTAGCCTTGGTAATCTTCTGCTCGGGTTGCTCTGCCTTCGACTCTGGTTCACTCATTTATATCTAAGGACTTGAAGGACTTGATAAGTACTTGAGAATGACTTAAGGACGACTTGACAATGACTTGACTAAGTACTTGAGAATGACTTAAGGACAACTTGACAATGACTTGACTAAGTACTTGAGAATGACTTAAGGACAACTTGACAATGACTTGACTAAGTACTTGAGAATGACTTAAGGACAACTTGACAATGACTTGACTAAGTACTTGAGGCGACTTGATCATCAGCAAGTGCTGCCTGGAAGACCTTTTCGACTTCTCTGTCCTTCTTGAAGTCCTTCCAAGATGTTCCGAAGGAACCTAGTACCTCCTTCAAGTCGACGTGCTGAGCTACGTGAAGTGCCGCAGAGGCGACTGCCATTAACTTACCGCACTTCAAGGACAACCACCCGCAGGTTATCTTAAGTTCTTGGGCGATGACATAGTCATCTCTTATGTCCTTTTGTAGTTGCTCCACGTCGTCTATGGGCAGCGCAAGTCCAAGTAATTTAGTTGCAAGTCGGATAGCGGAGTCTGCGACGGCGTCCGTGGTCTTACTTGCAAGGGCAGCCTCATACCTCTTATGGAACTTCTTGACTTCCTCTTCCGACAGCTTATTAACCTGCTCATGGGTAAGTTCCCTGCCTATCATTTCTTTACACTTCCCCGAAGACACAAGGATGTTAAGTTGTTCCTTGAGGTTACTTTCATCTAACTGTGTGGGGACTTCATCTAAGAGCTGCTCAATGTCCATATACATTAGGAATCAAAGATTCCAACCGCGTACGGAAACCTCAAAGAGAAGATCATCTTGGAATGTTGGTGCGTTTTTAAATGCCGCATGTATTCGTGTAACTGTTCCTTGGATATCTCACCGCCGTAGTCGCTTAAGATGGTTTCCAGGTCAGACTTACTTGGAGTATAAAATACGACCAGGGAGCCTATGTTTTCCCTGAAGGGTTTAGAGACACTGGTAAGCTGCTGCGAGAGCAACCAAACGCTGATATTGTCGTGTCTACCGCTGAAGGCGAGCTTCACTAATTCGGAGGTGCGCTTTTTTACGTCGTCCCCACAGGCAATGTCATCCAGTATGAGTAAAGTCTGTGTATCTTTAGGGAATTGCTTGTGCCAGAACTTCAAATGGCTGGATAACTCGTTAGGGTCTAAAATATCTACGAAGAAGTCGTCATCTTTCACTCCTATGCCTTCCCAGGTGCGGTTATTCACGTAGGTGGGACAAAGCAGCACTATGTAGTCAAAGCGGTATCTAAAGGATCCTAATAGCTGCTCCACGACGAATTGGGTCTTTCCACAGCCGGTGGGTCCTACTATCAGAGCGTTACAAGGCATGTGATCTGGGTTCATATATAGATGGAACCAGTGGAAGCAGTAAGAAGGATTACCGCCGACGCAAAGGATAAAAAAGACACCATAGAAATGCAAAGGGAGGAGATAGACCGGTTAAAAGAGCGCGTGCAGGAATTGTATGATGAAATGTGTGGTCTGAAGCGTGCAGAACGGTTTGGTGCGCTTTTGACAATGGTAGGCTGGGCTAAGGAGTCCATCAAGGACTTCATGCGATATCCTCCATAGATATATGGACTGTATTACGTGCGAACTACCTGCCGACTGCATAATCCCTCCCACAATTCGTAAGGAGAAAAAATACACCTGCCTTCATTGTAACGAGGTATTCCCCAAAGAATCCTTCGTTGGGCATTGGTGTCCCGCAGATACTAAAGCACAAAGAACTTTAGCTGACACCTACAAAGAGGATTCGTAAGGTGGTTTCAAATAAGGCATTATTATTAATTGTTAATTTGTTAAACCCTGCAAGAGGGATTTAAGATAGGGTCTATTATTTCTTGTTGTTTTGTTAAAGTAAGATAATCATCGTTAAGGCTCTTTTGAAACCTCTAATCCTATTTTAACAAATTAACAATAAATAAGAAAGCCTTGTTTGAAACCCTCTTACAGACATTTAACAAAACAACAAGAAATAATAGACCCTATCCTAAAACCCTCTTACAGACATTTAACAAAACAACAAGAAATAATAGACCCTATCCTAAAACCCTCTTGCAGGGTTTAACAAATTAACAATAAAAAATAAGGTATGTATAATGGAGTGCATGCAATGTAATAAATCTTTCAGCAGTAAGCAGCGACTGCAATACCATCTTTCCAAAAAGGTTTGTCAAAAGACCGTAAGCACCCTTTGCGGTGACTGCGGTCGAGAGCTGTCCACCCTCCAAGCCTTACAATATCACCGCGACAACAGGGTCTGTCTTAAGAACTGCTGCCGCCGCTGTGATGAGCCCTTCTTTGAAGAGAACTGGCATAAGTACCGCTGCCGCCGTTACCACCTCGAAGGTATTGCCTGCGAAACCCACGGTGACATAGCCGAACGCTGTTGCCCCCTTGAAACCTCCCGGGTGCTGACAAAGCGTAAGAAGGAAATTGACCAAACCTTTGTAGGCTTTGACGATGTTGAGGGCGTTAAATGGGAGGACAGGGAACACTGGGAGGCTATTTGCGATCGCTGCGGCTGTCAACGGAGTGGACAACATATTTGGTGCTGTCTATACGACGGACCACGTCCTTTAGACCATTACCTGGCGGTACGAAAGGCTTGGAAAAATGATAAAGATATATGATACCTCAAATCGCAGCGTTCATAGGTGGTGCCTTAATTACCGTATCCGTTTACCACATGACAGAAAAAATGAGGTCCGCCGTAGCAGACCAATACTTAACCGCTCATGAGGATGACTTCTAATCGCAAAGAGGATTAGCATCCACCTTCCTTTCAATGTCGAACTTCCATCGACCGCTGACCTTACCATAGCTGCGTATGTGCGTGAATTCCTCACCTTGAAGGACGTACCGCACGCAGTCGGGTGCCCACAGTGTGCACTCTTTACCTTCGTGTTCCAAGACCAACCTTAAACGGCTAATGTCTTCGAACACAACGTAATTTTTTATTCTGTATGAAATGCCTTGGACTAATTCACGCCAGTGTGTCTGTTCAACTATCATTATATCTATGAAATATTCTTTGGTGTGTATGTAAAGTATTTTGGGATTTGAAGGACTTAACACACCAAGGACAAGGGATGCGAATACCGGCAGCATAGGCGTCGATCTCCCGGCAAAGCAAGTCATAGTCGTTGCCTACCATAGCCAGGTAACCGTTGTCCTGATAGCAGTCGATCATATCTTGCTGCTTCTCCGATAACACACCGTTACCCTTTGGCGTTTTCAACTCCAAACAAAGTCCATTATACTTTTTGTGGGCATTCAGGATTAGTAGGTCTGGCTGACCCGCCTGGTAACCTTTCTGCCAACAAACAATGCGCTTGTTGCTAGAGTCCTGAAGCTCCCCAAGACCTGGTGCAATCAGCAACCCCGGGTGGAATCGCCGCATATAGTTTACCAGCTTCTTGTGTAGGTCGAACTCATTTTCTATCTTAAAAATCAATTTGTTTGCAGTATTAAAGCGCCCTTCACCTGCCTTCCTTAACGCGGGTAGGACTTCCTCAAAGACCCAATCGCGGAATTCCACGGCCTTAGGTAATTTGGAACTGAATATTAATTCATACAGACCAGGTTCAGAAATGAATACGGCATTTGGCTGTGTAGTAAGGGAGCGGTGATTCACAGCCCCTTTTAAGTCGACCCATCTTTTTTGGTACTTCTCAGAAACGTGTGTTCTAATTGCATCTCTGGGGCGCTCGTATTTCAACGCCAACGCCACTTCCTTTGCTTTGAAATAAAGCTTGTCGCCTTGCACTACGCATTGCAGTTTGGTTTCATCGTTTTCGAATACGCGAAGCATTGTATATATAACATATTTTTTATGGCTATCAATAGGCAACACTCTTTAGCTGATTCATTTCTACACTCAATTGCGCGTCAGACACCACGAAAACGTAGCAGTTTATTTTGTCGCCGTCGCCCGCACTGGCGTTTTTGGTGCGCTTGATCTCCAATGTTATGCCATCCTGCGTATTTACTAGACGTAAGCCCTGACCGTGCATAGATTCGTCGTTGATGGTGCGCATATCAATCCACAGTGCATACTTATCATTAAAGAATTCCTCAGGGCTAATTTGGTCGCCAAACTTGCGCTTTGCCTCCCTGTACACGTCTGCGGGCTTTATCCCCTGGGAGTAAACCTTGTTTGGGACTCCGTTGATATTCACGCCGACGTTAGTAATGTTGGGGTTATGAAAGGCTTCGGAGTCGCGCTTACCGGCTTCGTAGGGTTTGGCAAACACCAACATCAACCCCGTGAGACTTCTTCGGGGGAGGTTAATGCTTTGGTTGATAACCTCATCCGTCTTATCCAGGAAGCTAAACGTCTTATACATCACTACGTGGTCGTAAAGGAATGCCTTCCCGGAGCTGTATTCCATGCCAGCGCTACGGGCCAGCTCTTCGCTGTACACGGTCTCATACTGCAGCTCTAAGTTGGTGATAGAATAAGGATCAACAGCCCCGCTAATCGCGCTGTCCATGCCTCCAATAACGTTTGTAGTGTCTGCCAAGGTTACTTCAAACTGTAACTCGGATAACTGCCTGGGGTAGTACACGCCATGACTCGTAATCACTTCGAAATCCAAAGGGATAACGTACTTGCTACCATAAGCGGTCTTCACCCTCGTGGCGTCTGCTACTGCGGTTGCTCCACTGGAGTCCGTAGGCGCGGGGTTAGTGTCGCTGCGAAGCTTACGTAGAATGACACTACCAATTCCCTGCTCTATCTTTTGTGCACGGTCGAAGGCTGTTAGCCACAGATCCTTATACGTGGTGTACAAATCGTACCTATTCAAATCCAAGAGGGATTCCCCTGCGAACTTGATTTTCATCTTAGAAACGAGGTTCCTACCCACGTTATTGACGGTATAGCGCTTGTCCTTGGTGCTTGGTTGTATTGCTAGGTCAAACCTTAGCGCCAGGGTGCCAGGAACCAACACTAGGTTATCTGTTAGGCGGGGTACGCCTACGTACAGCGTTTCTCCAGGTTTAGCGCTGCTGGGGGTAAAGGTGACCCGGTGAAAGGTGCGTTCTGCTTTCAGTCCGCCAACCTGCTTAGGTAATACGTTGGGATTTAACTTTGAGCTTATCATATATAATGGAAGTAGAAGGAACGGATTTCGATCCCACCACTGAAGAAGGTCAAGTCGACATTAACGACGAAGAATACGAGTCTTTGCTTCCTGATAACAACGTAGACTCCCGAGGCCTCTTTGATAAGCTAAGACGCAAATATGGTAGCAGGGCCCGCAATGCTATGCGTTCCTTAAGAGATAAATTCAAGTCTAAGAACCCCCACACACCCATTCCGGAGTACTTACAAATGGAATCCCTTGGCGTGCGGTCGGACTTAACAGCGGACCTCCTCAATGACCTAAGAGAGCGATACCCAAACATAAACCTGGCTACTTTGGACTTCCAAATAGGAGACAAAGGGCAGGTTCAAGTTAGAGAATCGGGTAGGGAAAAATGGCACAACCTGTATCAAAGGAGAAATACCAGCCTGCTTAACAACCAGCTTCCAAAAGGAGTCACAAATGCGCTGGGAACGCCAAACTTGACGATGCTAAGCACTTCGACTCAAGAGGAAATAAAAGTTGCTCAAAGGGCCTTTATTAGAGGTATTTCGAAGCCTGGCTACAAAGATGCCCTCAGATCCGCAATCAGACTGCAAGAGGAGCGCCAGGAAAAACTCAACCAATTAGAGACCGTCAAAGAGGAAAAAAGCAAACAACTTGAAGAACTTCCAAAAGATAGCGACGCGACTGGAGGCTTGGTGAGCTTCTTGCAAAAGGTAAGAGCTGAAAAGGAAGCACTTCAAAAGGAAATGCAGGAAAATAAGGTAACCATCAACGACCTTAGGCGACAACTCGACGAAGCAACCAAGAAAGGGGGTAATGTCGATAGTCACTTTAATGCCGTCCAGGAGGAAAACCAAGCATTGCAGGGGCGTATAGAAGAATTAGAAGACGAATTCATGAAACAAAGTAGGTTGACAACTGAAAGCCATGTCGTCGAAATTGCAGACTTTAGAGCTAGGCTTTCTAAGCTGTTGGAAGAAAAAAGCGCCGCAAGAAATCAGCTAAGGGCTGCTTTGAATGAATCGGCGGGAAAAGACGCAGAACTACAGCGCCTGGGAAAAGAATTGATGGAGTCTGTTGACAGAGAAAGGCAAGTAATGGTGGACAAGGCAGTGGCGGAGGAACGAATACGACAACTTCAACAGGCCATCGAAGACCTGGAGGGGCAAATAGAGCGGCAGCAGGAAATAATCAACGACCAGACTCGTCCCGAAGAGGAAAGGGAGGCAGCTCAAAGGGAATCAGAAACCCTTCAGGTGCACCTTGCGGAATTACAGGCGCAAAAGGAAAACCTGGAAAAGGAGCTGGGGCTCACCACCAAGGAAAAGGTAAAAAGAGCTCTTTTGAAGTATGGCGTTCCGCTGGCATTCGCGGTTGCTATTAGCACCGTAGTAGGAGTTATCCTATCCGCGCTTAAGGCTACAGGCGCGGGCATAAAGAAATTAGGTAATGGGCTGACGGACTTGGGAAAAAAGATGGCAGCCGGTCTTCCTGGGCTGCTGGGTTCAGTTGTTTCCTTGGCACTTAGGGCTGGCGGAGAACTGTTGAAGTTCGTGGGGAATAACATTTGGATATTAGTAGTAGCTATTGGGGTGGTACTCTTGAAGAAGATGAAGGTTTAATCTTATCTGGGTACGTTACTGGTGGCTTATCGTCGTCGGGAATCCGAGGTGTCCTCGACTGGGGATAAGTAAAGATAGTATTCGCGCCGCCTTGATAATGCGAAACTAAAGGTATGAAAGTCATAGTACTAATGGTCTTATGACTCCAGGTAGCATCCACCGGGGGGCCAGCTGCCGGATAGGTGGTATTTATCCCAACAATACCCGAATGGGTGCTCCTTGTGTCGCTTGGACGAATTTGAAGCCTCGCATGTTGACAATTAGCTATTATGTGAAAAGTCACCGGTGTTAGGTTCTCCGAGCTCGTGGTCGTGGGCTCAAAAGTGAAGTGGGTTAAATGCCTCTTATTATTTTTTTTCCTGTAGGGTAGTAGTGGGTGGTCATTCTCATCAAGGATTCTAAACCCAACGTTGCAATCATTCCACGTACTAATGTTAATAGTGCATATGATTATACCAAGACCTCCAACCTTCACCTGCAGGTTGGTATCATGCCAGCTATCGTCAGAGTACTCCTCCTCCTCTAAATAATAAAAAAACGAATCTTCCTTTACATGTGGGTTATTCATATATACCAGGAAATAAGTTCCCTTCTAGAGGCTAACTACCGTAAGCACGCTAATAGTCTTGTGATTATAATTGTAATCTCTTTTATCATCTATGCTATTTACCGTAACCTTCCCCGTATCGTCTACTCTTATCTGCAGCTTTACCTTCCCATGACAATCGGCGACCATATGAAAAGTCCAAACGGAATGATTTTCAAGGCTGCTGGGGTTAGGCTCTACGGAAAAATGTGCAGGCTCCCTGTTATTATCTTTTACGCGCATGGGCTGCAGTATTCCGTTGTCGTCGCAGAAACGAAATCCTACGTTTGCATGGCTGCTCGCGCCAATGCAAATACTACAAAGGATTAACTTCTTTCCGGAGTAGTTCAAATTCACTGACATGCCCGTAACATCAACCCAAGATGCCTGGGTGTATTTTTTCTCGCCTGTGTAAGTCGTATAAACACAATCTACTCCAGTTACGTAGGGGTTGTTCATCGCCATATATAATAACTCAGACCAATGCTTGCAGCTGCTAGGCCGGCTTTTAGTAAGTTATGGTCATATTCCTCGGTAATCTTCTTTACTGGTTTCTTTGGTGGCACGTACACCTTTTTTAATGGTTTTTCTACCTCTTTTTTTGGTTTCTCTACGAAGTGAGTAATGCCCTTGGTCATGTCAGAGTTCACGTCATTCACCCCAAACTTCATGTCCTTGGTAGCTCGCTGCAGCTTATTGTTATAACCCACAACGGAATTAGTGTTAATAACCAAATTACTTGGCATTAACCAACAACCAGGCGACAAAGCGTAATCTAGTCGCACTTTAGACTGCTGCACCGCTAATTGATATCTCTGCACCGATTTAGATATGTCATTTTCTATTATTGCAGACTCAAATAAAGTTAGGAATTCCTGTTGCGTTTCCTGTGAAGCGCCTTGGGATCCAACAATGGGGTTGCGGGTATTTACCTGCGCCCCCAGGATGCAGTACACGAATGCTTCAATGCTACGGTTAATCCTGGCTAGGTTCCTTAAGCCTTTTCCTTTCATTAACACAAACGGATCCCAAGTGCCGGGGTAGTTTGTTTGAATTCTAGTAATTAATGAATTATTACCCTTATCACCACCCATATCGCTAAACTCTAACTCATCACTTGGATATTCCTGATGCCCGTAGTCGGCTGGCTTCTCGCCGTTGGCACCCCAAACATAAACAATGCCAAGCCCATGCGTCTTACCCTCCTTATAACGAAAATCTTTTTGCTGTGGTTTGAACTCATTAATTAACCTTTCCAGGGCTGCGGAGTCGTAGCGGTTATTCATTGGATTAAATGCCTTATCTCCCGGTAAAGGTACGTTAAGCTCCTTCAACAGCCTCCTTACCGTAAAGGCAACGTGAAACCGCATAAATGAAATGTGGAACATGTCCGCGGCAACACCACAACCTTTAGTGGCAGCCCAAATAGCAAAGTTTAACTGCTGTGGCCAATACCGCATGTTGGGCCCTGCTAACCATTCCCTGGCCTCTTTACCCGACGTATGCTTCAACATCGTATTCTTATAGATATTCCTTACTATTACGTCAAATGATTGCTTACCCACTAAAATCTCTAGATGCGTTACCAATTTTTCAAAATCGTTTACACCACCTTCAGCATCGTAAAATGGGTAATCTTCCTTGTTCATTAATAGATCCCTTGGGAAATTAGGTGCTTTATGCTCGGGTTTTGGCGGCCTTTCTTTATGAACGGGCTTAGGTGTTGGGGGGTGTACAATCGGTAATTGCTGCACCTGATCGACCAGTGTAGGTTTCAAATCCTCATTACTGTACATCCTAGAGCCGTTATAGTAAATCCCATCGGGTCTTCTTTCGAACTTACTAGCACCCGCATGTGGAAACATCTTCCTGAAGGCCCTCCAATTCCAGTAATCCCGGTTGTCGTGATGTGGCTGCTCCTGTATATCATTCCCAAAAGCGTCGTACATTAGTATATATAATGGATGTTATACCATCAGCACCTCCACTCTATCCTGATTTACCTACAAAACCCAATGAATTGAATGCCGAGAACTTCCGCTTGAATAAGGCAAATCTAATCCTGGCTTACTTGGAAGGGCAAACGAAACACTACGAAAAAGTCCGAAAAAAGTACGTCAGAGCCCGAAGCATTTTACATAAAATCGCGATAACTTCCGGCTCCATGTCCGTGGCGTTAACAGGCTCTGGCGTTGCTACTTCGCTTACTGGACCGGGAATAATTGTTGGAGTTCCTTTGGCTAGCGTCGGCGCCGTCTGCGGCATCGTTTCCGCTGTTACAACAGGCATTATGAAACAGTTGTCAAGCAAGATATCCAAGCATGACACGACAATAGCTCTGTCAAGGGCTAAAGTAAATACTATCACTGACCTTGTCTCAAAGGCTTTGCGTGACAGAAAGATAGACGACGTAGAATTCTCGCTTATTCTGGTCGAAGAGGAAAAGTACGAGAAATTAAAGTCGGATATAAGGAATAAAAAAACAGTTGTAAAAGATCTTTCCGAGGAATCTCGCAAAAAGATCTACCAAGAAGCAAAAGAAGAGCTTCAAAGAAAACTCGCTCAGTAAATATTTACTTTGAAAAGAGCGTGACAGGATTCTATTTACATATTGAACGCCGACTGTCTGGGTCATATGCGTAATCGAATGTCTGAAGCTATCATTGACGTCAGCACATTCCTGAGCGCCGTAACAACGAAGCCTCCAAAAAGTAAATTTCAAATCTACTTTCAAACTTGCTGGTTGTTAAGGCGAAGGGGTATGATTGGAATGTTGTCTATTGTCTTACACGTGAACAACTCATTATTCTTCCTAGGCACGCCACTTCCACCACGTGAAAGTAAAAACCCGCCTCGCAGCTGTCATATTATTACGTCAGTCGTCTTGGGGAATCCATCCTAACAGGGGGTGGTTGGGGTCAATTTTGTAAAATATTTCATAGATTACGTCAGGGTAATAAGGAATATCCTTATCCAGCTGACAAAACATCCACTCGGCTCTGCTCATATCAGAAACCTCAGGAATAGACTTACCGGTAATTTCAGACAAAAGATAGGGAATAGCTTTGTAATATTTCCCTAGCTTTAATTTTTCCAGCGTTTTCCGTAGGCTTTGTGGCGTTGGCTCTTCTAAGTGGTTTATAATTCTTTCCATTACTTCGTTGTCTAAATATACCGGCCGATGACCTTGAATGTGACTCATCCAGCCTCTGAAGTATTTTATTCTTTTGTATGGGGTCTTCTTACGGCCTCCATTAGCGTAATACTGCTCTCTGGTGGCATTTGGTACGGCATTACGAATATTCTTACCACACTCGTAACACTGTGCTGACGTGTCGTCTTCTATTTGCATTTTTTTACCACAACAAATATACTTATTTGGCTTAGTAGGTACAAACTTGGGTTTTAAGCACTTTATACAGAAGTCAAAAACAAACTCTTTACAATCTTCGCACTCCATATATAGACTAACATATTTTACATAGACGCGGGATGCGGGTAATCGCGGTACGAATCGAGGGGGGTACTTTAGACGGGTAATCCTCCGGTGGTCGTTGCGCTGGAACCCCCATCCCCTATACTACTCGGGATTCCTAAAAGCTGGTAAATCTTACCTGCAGAAGAAAGACCTTCATCAATAAAAGCTTTAACCTGAAGATAGAACAATACAAGAGGCAATTATTTACACTTATGAACTTCCTAAATCAATAGATGTCCATTGTTTTTTTTAATTCCTTAGCTTAGGTAATAATTACTTTGGATCATAATGATTATTTTGGATCAATATATTTAAAAAAGATAGCAAGATTTACTTCTTTGCCCTGTGGCCCTGTTTAGTTTAGGGTTC